>NW_026857430.1:0-99165 GCF_026571515.1 Ruditapes philippinarum | reverse complement strand
ATGCTGATCTAGATAAAGCCGAATATCCTGACCTGACAGCTAAAAGGCCCTTTGCTACTAAGCATGAGCAGGCAGAATATGTCTCAATAGATTTTAGTAAGACCGGCGCATTTAGGAATAATTCATTCGTCGTTATACACCATTAATTATCTCTTTACCACTTACTGTATCATTAAACGATGTCAATTAAATGGCACTTTGTAGAAGGAAGTTTATTGTGAGAAACTTTCACGATTAACATCTTCAAACCATGTCTTTCTGACATGTTTACTACTTTTGTATACTAGAAAATAACAAGAGGCAACTTATTCAACATCATTTACCAACCGATCCCATTCCGATGGCTCTCATTATAAAAAAATGAATACTTGATATTAGGTCATGATAAAATGAAAACAACAAAAAACGATTCAACAACGTTTTTCAATATTTAAAAAGTATAAACAGATTGGTATATGTTACCATCACTGTAATTTAAATGTGTGCAATTGCCAATCTTATCTACTCATTTGTTTTTCTGACCATGAAGCATCTTTTAAACGGAAATACGATATGTGTTATATTCCTTATTGTCATAGTGATGACACCAACGTGTAAGTGTTCTTTTTTATTACTAGCTGACTAATTCAGAATGTTTTTATAATAAAACATAAAGAATAAATATTTTGACATGTACAAAAAAAGATGGTGGACAATTGGGCAATTCCTATAAAATAGCATCGACGACAGCATTGAAAAGTGGGATTCTATTCATTTCGGTAAATGTGAAACCTGAAGCATAATATGTTTTAGGTACATGAACATATAATTTTAAGACAATATTTCTTGAAATGTTTGCTTGTAATTTCCAATGCAATACAAACATTCTTCAATATTCATTTTTATTTGTTAAAATATTTTAATAATGCTACGGTTTGAAAGGATGCTTTGCAATTTTATAATACCATTTGACATAGTTACGATAAGAATAAAAGTACAATCATAACTTAAATACTACCAAATATGAAAGCTATGCATAACCACATACTTATATTGCCCTGGATACTTCATGATTCAAACTTCAGTTCATCTTACTAGTTATATAATTACCTAAAAGTTTATTCGAAAAATTTATTCTGACTAGAAATACACGTAGTAATTATTTATAATAAACAAATGGTAATTTTTCGCACTTTTATCTTGACTTTAAAAGATCAATACCTCCGTAATTAAAACACTAATGTCAAATAAAAAGAAAATAATATATATCAATTTTACAAGCACAAAACCTATCCAGTAAAATCATGGATAAATCGAGTTATAAATAGAATTACTGTATCCATTTTTACTACATGTTGTAGAGATACTGAAGTTAACATTAGATTTTATAAACTTAAAGTCAGGAAGGACAATATAGTGAAAAGGGACTTTAGTTTTCTTTCCTGGCATTTAGTTTTTTAGATTTTAAAGCTCTAGATGCAAGATGTACATATAAAAACATCAGTAATATTTGAAATTTAATTTTCAAAACATCTCGCAACCTTAACAATAAAATGATGATTCTTATAAGTATTTATTTGTCTTACAAATATTTATAGCATATTTTTTTAAGTAATAGAACATACTAAGTTCAAGCGAATGGCGAGTGGACCTCTTTATAAAATTGGTTTTTCATGATTAAGTGTAAATATTTGTAATTACCGTTCATTTATTTCGTTATCTGAACATTCAGGCCATAATCTTATCATGTTTTAACAATCTCTTATTAATAAATTCTTTCTTTTATAAAATTATATAACACACAACATGTCATACATTTCCATAAATTATAATAGATTTAAACTATCGTTTTACCACAACTGCCAGTATGTACATTCGTGCAGTCTTACTTCATTCACAATCGCCTGTTTATCCGTGCCGTTTTACACCATATGCAATTGCCAGTCTGTAAATCCGTGCAGTCGAACATCATTCGCAATTGACAAACTTACATCCGTGCAGTTAAACACCAATCGCAATTTCCAATCTGCACATCGGTGCAGTCTTTCATCATTTACAACCGTCAGTCGGTACATCCATGCAGTCTTACACCATGTGCAATCGCCAGTCTGTTTATCCGTGCAGTTTAACAACAATCGCAATTTCCAATCTGTACATCGGTGCAGTCTTACATCAATCACAATCGCCAGTCTGTACATCTGTGCAATCTTACATCATTTACAATCGTCAGTCGGGACATCCATGTAATGTGACATCATACGCAATTGCCAGTCTGTACATCCGTACAGTCTTACATCATGCACAATTGCAAGTCTGTACATCCATGCAGTCTTACACCATGCGCAATTGACAGTGTGTATATCCGTGCAGTCTAACGAGGCGCTTTACTGTATGGAGCTCCTTTCTTGTATTTTGATGGTAATATTGCTAAAATGGTAACAGTCAGCTCCATCCTCGCGCCGGAATTGTTAAATATTGTTTAATAATATTTGCCTGAAATATCTGGACTTATATTAGTGAGTGACTATTCTGTCCCATTTTCTAAACAAAATATATGAGATCTGAGTTTAAGCTTAGAAAATATCTTTACAGCCTGAAATGGTCAAATAACGAGATCAGTCATGTCGGACATTATGAGATAGTTGATAATGTAACGATGTTGGTAGAAAAAAAATCTGGTATCAAAGTGATCCCTCTGAAGCATTAATCACAACAAAATTACAACAGAATTGCAGACTAGGTTTGTTAGACTCTGTACATGAGGGAAAATGAATACGTGCAACATCCCTCACGCCCAAAGCACCCCCAAAGCTTGAGCGGTACTCAATTCTCAACACTTAATATTGCTGGCATTAATGATCCCGAAGGACCAGAAAAATATCACAACACTGAAGTGAAGTACGTCAAAACTGACATTGAGCATAATATATGCAAAAAATACAGTTAGTAAATTAACATAAAGGAATATTTCTCATATTTAAGGACACAAACTACTATTGGAAGTCAGCCAGTTTTTAACCGACGCCCTATATATATTATGCTCAATGTCAGTTTTATATGTTCCACCAAAGTCGTGACATTTATTTCCCTCCCCCCGAGAAGTTTTTGTCCCCCTTTGGGCCCGGGAAAAACATTGGATACGGGCCAATCAAAAGGGGCCCCCCATTTTCCCCACAATCCCCCCCCATAGGCCACCAAATTAAACGACAAAAAACATAGTGTTTGCATATATTATGCTCATTATCAGTATTTTGACGCACTTCACTTCAGTGCTGTAATATTTTTCTGGTCCTTGTGTGCCTAAAAACGTTACAATAACAACCAGCTTCAGTATCATCAGACATATCAGATACTTAATTACAACCAGTTCCTATCTCATCAGACATATTGAGATACACGTCATTAATAAATGAAGACCTAAATTTTGTGTTTTTTAAGTTTATTTACACTGGGCGTCAGCTATGCCATATGTCCCAGACTATCGGCCTTTGTGACGCACTGACCGTAGAGGAGGACTTTTTAAGCTGTCTGTTGTCATAGAGATCTTCTCCCAAGGAACACGTTCTTCGCATCGTAGAAAAAAGAAAGACAATAGTTGAAAGGCACCTCTTTCGGGAGGCAGAAGCATCTCTTCGCCGTTAGTTTCACCAGCAAAATGAACTTACTGGGGCATCCATCTGGTGTGAACTTTGCACTCCGAGCGACGCGGACATTGCGAGGGAATGTCGGAGTTAAGACTACCTTGTTTGAGTTCATGGTTTTACATACTTGCTACCAAATTCCTGCGTGTCTAATGTTATGCATATGAAGTGCCAGAATGTTTTTTAGGAGACAGAAATGTTAGCAACTTATTATAAAATTTAAATAATCAATTTCCGTAAATCTGAGTAATTCCCCCACCCTTAACAATGAAATTATCTTCACTCGATATTTAAAAAGACCCAATCATGGATAATGAACTCCTTTGTTGTTTTCAATGACTTTAATTGAAATCGATTTCTTGCTTATATCTAGATACTTCATAATTACAATTAATGTCCTTGTTTTTCGATTGTTTTAAAAATGCATGACTTTTTTATATCCAGTATTGTTGCGTTATTTAAATAAAACAGTTTAACAAATCACAATGAAATCTTTAAAGGCAGCATCTTCATGTGCTACTTTCTTAATAGTTATAATTATAGGAATAAGGCCCTCGTGTGAGTAAAACTCAGTTTAGTTGATTATTTTAAAACAATGTAATTATTTTTCTTTTATAACAACAAGCGTTTCATCTCGGCAGATATAAAATAATTTTTCACTTTTTCTACAGTGTTGCAAATGCTAAAAAAAAATTAAGGAAACGTGAAATAAATACCAGTTGGAATAAATTTTTACTAGATCAGGGGCCTGTAGGTAATAGGTGTCAAAATACCTAATAATGCCTTATAAAAGTATAAATATCTTTTTAAAAAATAGTATATTGAATATTTTTGTGTTTTTCTTATTTCTTTGGGACGGAAGAGTCTTTAAGGGAGATTGTATCTTGTTACTTGAATAAAAAAAACACGTTCATCAAAGAATTTCATGATGAACAATAATTGTATAAAAAAACCAAATAATATCTATCTTCTTACAGGTTTTGCCTTGGAATGAATTATTTTCTTAAAGTATATGCACATGTACATATATGCACATACACATGTAAGGCTAACTTAACTTTTAAATTAACAAATTATTTTCAAGTCTTGTGTGACTTTTGACATATATGTGTATATATTTTATTTTCGAGGTGTGTTCAAATATAAATGAAACTAGGCCAATATCACGCTTTTAAGTACATTGTGCACAATGTACATTCATCGCATACATGAATTGTTTTATGTCGTATTTTTTATAAAATTTATAAAGCTTTTATCTAAAACGATATACTACAAAGTATTTTTTCCACGTGATTGCATTCGTGAAACAATCATTTTTATTCGTCTATTTAATTTCAAATATTTAAGAAGATTTAGACCTTTCGTATTTCATGACATTATTTTTATTTAAATTTTTTAAATTTTTATTCCAATTTTTTTAATTTACTTTTTTTCTATTATAAAAGCATTTTACGAAAAGCGCATATCATTTTTGAGATTAAATAAAGTTTGATAACTTTAAAGATTCTCATCTTGTGTAAAACCTTAAAGGCTCCAAAGGGGTAATAAAATATCGTTTAATAAAAATAATACCACTACAAATAATGATAATAAAAATGATAATCATAACATTCAAAAAAAGAAAAAAAAATTGAATACAATTAAACTTTCATCATAAATTTCAGCGCATCGTTTTGCAGAAGAAAATGAAAACCTCCATTCTTTCCATATTATAAGTGGCTCAGTAATATAGAAAATTAAAACCCCTATTATTTCTATATTGTTAGTGGCTCTGTTATATCTTTAAATAAAACTTCCCTGACTATTGTCTTTGAACAATGCATATCTGACATTTTACTAATTTTTTATACTCAATAACTTAATCCTTGACTAGCGACCTATTTCCGATCCGTTTAGATTACTCTCTTAGTAAATATGTGTATCCCTAATTAAGTTCCAGAAGAAATACAGCAATGATAATAAAACATGCAGCATCAACAACAAACAAAAATAACAACAACAGCAGCAGCAACAACAACAATAGCAATAATAATAATAAAAATAAATAATGGTACAGCATTAACAACAACATCAGCACCATCGTCAACAACAACAACAACAACAGTTATAATAACAGTTTTAATTATCATTATCAAAATGATAATGATAAAAAAAATAATAATAAATACCGTAGTCAAATTGGTAGAAGATAGTAGTAGTAACAGTAGTAGTAGTAGTAGTAGTAGTAGTAGTAGTAGTAGTAGTAGTAGTAGTGTAGTAGTGGTAGTGGTAGTGGTAGTGGTAGTAGAAGTAGTGCTAGTAGTAGTAGTAGTAGTATCGGTAGTGGTAGTAGTGGAAGTGGTAGTGGTAGTAGTGGTAGTGGTAGTAGTCGTTGTAGTAGTGGTAGTAGTAGTAGTAGTAGTCGTAGTAGTAGTAGTAGTAGTAGTAGTAGTAGTAGTAGTAGTAGTAGTAGTAGTAGTAGTAGTAGTAGTAGTAGTAGTAGTAGTAGTAGTAGTAGTAGTAGCAGTAGCAGTAGCAGTAGTAGTAGCAGTAGCAGTAGCAGTAGCAGTAGCAGTAGCAGTAGCAGTAGCAGTAGCAGTAGCAGTAGCAGTAGCAGTAGCAGTAGCAGTAGCAGTAGCAGTAGCAGTAGCAGTAGCAGTAGCAGTAGCAGTAGCAGCAGCAGCAGCAGCAGCAGCAGCAGCAGGAGCAGGAGCAGGAGCAGCAGCAGCAGCAGCAGCAGCAGCCGTAGTCGTAGTAGTAGTAGTAGTAGTAGTAGTAGTAGTAGTAGTAGTAGTAGTAGTAGTAGTAGTAGTAGTAGTAGTAGTAGTAGTAGTAGTAGTAGTAGTAGTAGTGGTAGTAGTAGTAGTAGTAGTAGTAGTAGTAGTAGTAGTAGTAGTAGTAGTAGTAGTAGTAGTAGTAATAGTAGTGGTAGTGGTAGTAGTGGTCGTAGTGGTCGTAGTGCTAAGCATAATATATTAATACCAACAACAGAGCCACAGCAGAAACAACAGCATACAAAATGTTAACAAGCTTTAGATATAAGACATAATAAATTATCATAATACTCGGCGTTAGACGGTCATTCTGATGCAAAATTTATTTACTCTCTTGTTCAAGTGAATTACAATTTTTTTTGTATTTTTCATCTATCATAAAGTTTCTAAATGATCATAAATAAAATTGAGTGGTATTTATATTCTTTTATAGGCGATAAGAGCAACATATAAATTTCTTTTTGAAAATGATCGGCATTTTTATTGAATTATATCACATGCAAAAATGATATCTATAAACATCATGTGCCATGATATGTGTTGAAGGAGTTGAACAGTTGTAAATGTGATAGAAAAAACAATAAAATATTAGTTTTCAATGTTTTAAAAAAGTGTTTGGATATAGTTAAATTTTTCAATTACTTGATACAATAAACAATACAATACAATACTGTATAATTATTGACTAGTGTGCCATTGAATATGATGTGATATCACCGGCAGATGACATAATGACCGAGGCGATAGCCGAAGTCAATATGACTTTCTGCCGGTGAATATCATATCATATTCAATGGCACACTAGTCAATAATTGTTTTATGATATTATATCTTATAAGCATAACGTTATCCGTATCTTTAAATAATATAAGTTATAAACTAGCGCCATAGTTTAACGGTTATAGACTATTTTCATACACAAAATACATAAGAATTTCAAACAGTCTATGTGTTATTCCTAATAGATGTTTATTCTCCTTGATTTGCATGTGTATTATATAATTAGTAAATGTTTTTTTCTCTCGTTTCTTTTTATAAACAGTTATTGCAAATGACATTTTGTTATTGAGCTGCTAATTGTATTTATTTTGTTCGTTCATGTAAATGGTATTAAATTATATATTGATAAGTAAGATCGTTGATTAATTCCATGGTCAGTTAGTTGACATATTCATCATTAATAAATTTATATTGCTTATTGATAATATTTTGGAAACAGTAGCAAGATACCAGAATTAAAAATTGTTTTGTTTTTTTTTTAAAATAAAAATAATGGCATTTCGGAGGCTTAATAGTTGTTCTAGAAAAATATGTGTAAGGAAATGATTTTAAAAAATGCACACACGTTATTGGTCAAGACCTTCATCAAATGCTGCACAAATTTGGAAAAATGATTCTTGTCACGTCATGTCAAGAAACCATGTTTTCGACACGTATACTACTTTGGTTTATACTAAAACATTATTGTTATACTCAAACATTACAATAGTTTAAAGTGCCGTTTCAATGTGTAAATCACTTGCCTGCTTCACTTCAACATATTCTACTTAAAAATATATTTTAAAAATCTTCCTGAAAATAATTGCGAATCTGTAGGCATGCCGCCTTCAAATAACACTGACTTAACATCCTTTTCTTTTGAAAATACTTACGATATCTATAAACTATTCATAATTACCATTTATATCCTTAGAAAACTGTAAAATATTTCAAAAGATTGGCTATAATGATGGTGAATGAGCAATAATTTATAAAAGGGTGCTTATGATGTACAATATAAAAACTACCCAAAATATATAAAGACTATTTTGCAAAACGTCAAGTTATTTTACTTTTACCTGTCTACTGACAATTTATACAAAATTATGGGTTAACATAAAACATAATTGCACATACACCTTGTTTTTCCTGACAGATTTGATCAACTATTAAGAAATAATTAGTTTTAAAAAGTTAGTATCATATATAAAGAGACATCTAAAATAACTATTGTATCAAACCCGTTTTCCGAATCTTTAAATGATAGTAAGTTTTAAGCTTCCTGTTTTGATCCTTACGATTTTTTTCACATGCAAAATACGTAAGAGTTTTGAATACTTAATGATATACTATGCTCATCTTTGGGTCAATTACTTTTATAACAAAAATTTATTGAAATCCGGATAATTCTTCATGAGTACATATCTAATTTAAAAAAGTGAATGTCAAAACTATGTTTAGGAAGTTAATTGTCAAAGTTTTTGGTCTATTCTTAAAAAAAACTACCAGGTTTTTAATGACACTATGCAATCATTCTGTGATTACCTGTGCTGTCTAGAGTTTAAAACATAACATATTTTGTCTGTGTGTTTTCGAAAGTGTTTATTTTACATTTCAAAGAGACTGTATTTATCTCTTTTTTTATTAACAAATTTGAGCATTATATATCTTTAATGTCTTATACCTTTTATGTACTTTTTTATCTTTAAATTGCTTGTATCTTTTTTTTTTACTATGTAAAATAGTTGCTTATGTTTACTCGTTTTTTAATTGTTTCTCATTGCGTTATTTTTTAAATATTTCTTTAACATTCATAATATGATGTATGCTTGTAATGCGTGGTTCTTAAAAATTGTATTACATTTTTAAATGTGTTCATGTAAGTGATATAATTTATATTGTGATTAGTGACATCGTTCAATATTTCAGCGTCTCATACTAGGTTTGTGTAAATATTTGTGTAGTTTATATAGTCAGCATTATGACTATTAAATCGGACGTCCGTCTGTTCAGGACAACAGGGGTTTCATTTCACATATTTGTAAGTGAAATCGGGTCATAATTGAAGGTTTTTTTTATACAATTTATGATTATGTTGACTGTATAAATTGTAAAATATGGCAACAAACCAGGATAGTTATATTCATTGTCCGATATTACACTTCTATATACAGCAGCTAATACGGAATATTATTTTTCATCACATAAACGTTCATACTAAATCACCAAGAACTTTACAGTATCAAAAGAATTATTATTAAAAACATCCACATGGCTATGTACGAGGGCTGTTCAAAAAGTTCGTGGACTGCGGCTCTACTGTTCACATCTTTTAATTTGCGTATATGATTTTACAAGAAACATATATGAAAATATGTCCTTAATAAACAGTGAAAAAATCAATACAATATGTTTACAAATAAAAATTCTGTGACAGTTACAAATCACAAGGGGTGCACAATCCGGCGCACGCTGATGATGAAACAAAATGACGTTCGTGACGTCGCAATATAAATGAAACATTTTACCAGCGTCACTGTTTCTGAAATTACTCTTTTTAGTGTTCAATATCTATGGATCATATACCAAAACCATTTTTCTGTTTGCGATGATGACCCGAGATATAAAGTGGTCATCTATTCGCTCCATTCTCCATATAAAGGTCCGAGTGCCGCATACTTTCCGCTCTTTATCGGGATTTTTGAGTAATTTAGACACTAAACGGACAGTGTTATTAAGTTAATTCAATTGTTGATTGATAGTATCAATTTGAAACCGCCCTCGTCCGATCTTTAAACAATATGATTATCGATGATAAAGAAAATATTTTATCAACTGACAATTATTCTATGCGGTAAATCTACTGAACACCGGCTAGCATTAATTATCAAACGGACCATGGTAAATACAGGAAATACAAATAATAACTACAAGTATTTATTGTAAATACGCATATATCCTGATGAATGAAATAAAATATTATTTTAATTAAATTAAATTGTTTTGTCAGAATTGAATGCATAGACCCGATGCAGAAATTAAACATGACGGACATCTCGCAAAACTGTCAAAATGCCTGAACTTCTGTGGATCTTTTGCAATTGACGTTACAAACGTCCCAACAATTTGCCGCTAAAAATTATCCGTCGCCCTTTCTGTCTGTGAGCATGTATTTGCCGTATTTGAATCGCTTGCGCGACCTGAAACCAAGAGACTTGCTCGACAACTCATTGTTTTTCGTTAATTGAATCACCTTATATAAAAATATAAAGGAGTATACCACATTTATTGGTAAAAAATTCCGAAAGAGCGAATTTCTAGTTTTTAAACGGGGTTTATACTTCCCAACTTACCCGTCTGTCTACTGCTGCTCAAAACTTGTTTGTTCAGCTATTCAACGTCCAAACGACGCCAAAAGTCAGATTTATGTCATTTAAATATTAATAGATGATTACTTGTGTTTAACTTCATAAAACAATCATTTAATTTGTTTCAACATTTGTTTATATTTAAACACTATATGAAAATTTCGGCGTGCGCCGATGTTGCGTTGCCATGGTTATTAAAGTGCACAAAACTCGTAAAGGAAATAAAAGTTAACAATAAAAGTAAATCTTACTTTTGAAAATAAAGACACTCTTTCGATTCATTTCCACTAAGGGTGTTTTGAAGAACGAAGTAAAAAATGACAGCAAAAATCCACGAACTTTTTGAACATACCTCGTATATATTAGAAAAGCTTATGAAAAATGTGTCCATTGTAGACCAATTCATATACTAACTCATAAATGCAAGCATATAGTGAATATTTTTTACATTTAGTTGATATAACAATAAGCATGAGAGATATTTAATTTGATCATACATGTAAAACACCTATGAAGAATATAACCTATATTTTAACATCTTTCGTTTGGTAGCAAACAAAATAATAAATTATTTCCAAATTGTATTTTATGTCGGTGTCTCGGTTTTCAAGTTCCTATTGACCCAGAAATGGCTCGCTGTAACCGCTCGACCAAAAGTAATTTCATCCGTATTATTTTACCCAAATTAATATGCTATTAATAATGTTTTGTCCCGTAATGCCGTGCGCATTTCCTCACATTATATCGCAGGCATATTAGCATTTACACACAATCTAACAGTGAGTTAAGTTAAGCCAGTTGTTACATTTAATTATTATGTGTACAAAAATAGGTGTTTGTAGATTTCAAATTCATGTTGTTTGTGTTTACAATAAAATGTATTGTTGCTTCACCTTTCACCCTCTAAATATTTCATATTTGATAATAATAGTAATAATGATATTTTGAGACATAACATGTTTTATAAAAACTATTCTTTTTTCCCTGACAATTATGTTGTATTTAAAAATAACTTTCACAAATTGTAAGTAAAATTATATTTGTAATATTTGTGCACCGATTTTCTGTTTGCAGGAAATATACAGTTTGATCATTAGTAGTGATGGACAATGCATTCATATTCTTGCATCTGTAATGGTTTACATAGTTTGATCAATATGTATCAATATCTAAAAAACTTCTTTTCTGATCATTTAACGATTTGATTCTGTTAAGCTTGTCGTAACTGGATAATTATGATTTTTAGTACCCTTTTTAAGGGACGCAATTAGTCTAGACATGATCATATTCAGCGTTCATAGCAAATGACAATCATCCCATATCAGATACCTCTTTTTTGTGACTTTTTCTATTCAATAATGTACTCGGGTTAGACATATAAGAATACACTTGGTCAATTAAAATTGTAACTTAAGCCAAATGAATTCATAGGGCTAGTTGAAACAGATGCTGAACTCAAACAACGTCGTCATAAATCCATTCGGTAAGATTAGAATGTATACACAACAAAAGGCACTGTACCTCATTTTTATTTGTTCACTTTGAGTATGCCGTTTTTGAGTAATCGATAACAATCACTTGTGTGTAATCATTTTTATTTTATCAATATCAAGATAATAATGATTTTGAGTTTGTAACTGGACACAAATAAAATAAGCACAATGACTTTTGATAACTTTACAAATTCAATGCAGTAATCACAGAGATTAAAGTTAGCATACTAAGAATCAAAAGACAAATTATAATAGTTTTAAACAGTGTCTGGAAAGCTCATTTGTTGTCAGTACAGAAGTGTTAATAGTCTGAAAAGACCAACACAAGCAAGGTCTGAACATCTGTGCAAATAACAGATCAGACAAGCTTTCGCCTTATAACAAGTGACATATTCAATTACATCTGATCAGGCGTGTGACATCTCCAAATCTGCTCTCATCTGTAAGACCTGTATGACATTTGTGAACAGCTAGCTCCTATCCGATCAGACATAACCGATAGTTTGCTTAGACGTTTTGAATAACATAGAACAGCAAACTCGCGTGTAATCAGACGTTTAAAAAATTCGATAACAGCAACTTCCTATCCGATCAGACATTTGAGATAACCGATAACAATTTTCAGCTCCCCTCCACATGTAAGAAAAATGAAAACAACCAGCTCCAGTGTAATTTTATAGTAGTGAACTAAGTAGTGACTGAAATATAAAATTATTTTATTTTCACGGCTTGAAAATAAATGATACATGTATGTTTCTAGTGGGATTATACGGGATAATATGGCCTGACGGAGATGAATATGTACCGGGGCGCAAGCCAACTGTAATATTTATCTCAGTTATACTATATTCTCTTACTACATGTATATTGACCATCAACAACTTGTGTAACGAATTAAAGGTAATTGTAATGACTTGCAGTTTATCAATAGATAATATAAAATAATCTTTCTATACAATGCATGACATTCTACGATCCCATGAAGTGTATCATCATCGCACAACAATGTTTTTGCTTCGGCTTTTATGATATATACGGTACAATTTTAAAGCTATTCGAAAATTTTATTTGCCGCCATGTAATAATTAAATAAATATACGCCAATTAAAAAAAATCACATAATTGTTTGTCTAAAGTACCATACATGATGTAAAGCAATAATTTTGTTTAAACAACTTAATAAGTGTTATTTAGTGTTTGAAATGTCACAGGTGTTTCAAGAACAAGGAAAAATAATATAAGCCACTTTTGAATACTTGTTGTATTTTTTAAAATTAATTTCCGTTGTAAATTTTACGAGCTTTAGAGGTTTTCAAGATGCATTTAAAGAAAAAACAAGAAAACTCTTAAGAACGCGCATCTTAATACACAAACAAGGATAAATGAGCAACAGTCAACATTTGCACGATTCAAATTAGGCAGAAGCATTTTCAATAGATGTAGAAATGTTTCATTGACTAATTTGTTGTTTTCGATAATGTGACAAGAAGTGTTATCAAATAACAATGAAATATTTTCTGCCGGGACTCTCATTTGTTATTTTCTATATTTTGATAGGGATTAAACATGTATGTAAGTAATTTTAAGTTTATTGAAAATTGTGCATGTATATATCAAAATTGGTTCATCTCACATAAAAGATATATATAAATGTGTAAATCTACACATTTATCCCCGTTTAAGAGATGCATTATAGATTCGGGCAATCTAGAGTCTCGCAATTTTTAATATTTAAAGTAAAAATGAATTCAATATGACACTATCCAATTATTTTAATTTTTCTTACATTTATTTTAACTAAATTTTCTCTTCAAACTGTAATTTTGAGTTTAGATTTTAAGATATTTTCTTTTACAAGTGGGGTGGGGGGGGGGGGGCTTAACAATTATTTTCACATGGTAAGCTGCTTAAAAACGACCACGACAAACCTCTTCAAATTATGTGTATCTCCAAGACAAACCTCTGCAAATAATGTGTATCGGTCATTTATACTCATTTGCTATAATTTAAACATTGCAATATACCACTAACTCCTTTATCAGCCGATCCATTTCAGATCGATTAAGGTGGATCACTTGATAAAATGACGTATCCTTTATTGATTCAAGACATCAATTTGTGTAACCTCATTTATGTGCTCAGTCACATGATCAGGGTCGAAATATTTTCAAATGAGTGAAAGAACAAATGAGACAAATTATATGAAAAGGTAGGGAACACACACAAAAATGAAAACATCATATTCATACATTAATAAGGAAAAATGTAAGCCAAATATTTGCCGTTATATATTCCAAGATTTACAAGATGTATTTTTTAACAGACAACGCACAACTCAGTAATCAGGAAAACTAATAATTCAATAAAAGGATCACAGTGTTAATCAACAGACAATATTTCTACTAGTCAAGTTAAGCTATATGTGGATAATTGTTTCTGACTTATTTGTTATTTCAATAATGTGACAGGACTTTGTATAAAATCATAATGAAAACTATCTTCTGCCAGGATTTGCATTTGTAATTTACCACATTTTAATAGGAATTAAGCCCGTATGTTTGTAACTTTAAGCTGATTTAATAGTGTGTGTATGAATATATCTAAAACAGTCATCTCACATAAAAGATTTTGAAAAGAGTACAATTACCACTGTTGAATAGATGTATTGTAGTTTCGGGTAAGTTTAAATCTTGCAAGTTTGGATACTGAACAATTAATAAGTCAATATATAATATTGTTTAATCATATTATTTATTTTAATTAATTCTTCACTTCACAAGTCAAGTTTTAGATTATATGACATTTTCTAGACTTGTAAAGGGGGCTAAACAATTATTTGTATATAGTTAGCGGCTTAAAAACTTCCTTGGCAAACTTCTTAAAATCATGTCTATTTAACATTAATACAATTAGTTATAAAAATTGTGTTTGTATATATAATATGAGCCACTAGGCGAGGGTTATATTGCAAACAACATTTTATAAACGGTCATATAACCTGTCAAAATCTTTAAAACGAATTTAATTTAATAATACAGCAAACTTATGTTATAGTGGAAAAATATAATTTCTTCACAAATTGACCGCAGTCGTTTATATATTAAAAACTGTATAATACTGCACGTTTTAACGTCTCTTTTCATTGGGAAATCATGACGTTTGTAGATAGTTTTGTATAAACGGCTGCCGTCAATACTCTAAGAAATCACACAATTTTGAAAAACGACGTTACGAACGTACATTATCAAGTATTATACCTTTATCCTTAAGATATACCAGTAACCTTACATCCTTAATAAGCCGATCCATTTCCGATCAACTTAAATGGCTCACTTGATAAAATGACGTATACTATATTTTTTTCAGACATCCATTCGTTAAACCCCCATTTATTTGCTCAGTCATATGATCATTGTAGATCGAAACACATTGATTTAGATCGGTTAAACAGTTAATGTGTGAGACAAAATATTGGCTTAGTTATATTTCAATCATATAAGGCATATAAACCCATGATAATAGCATAATGCAAGACATAGAACAGTGCACATGTCGGCATACAAAAAATACATTCGGATTACTTAACATAACAAGAAAATATTGGTGAATGTCGTGACGACAAACTCTTCGAGTATAAATACATTAATGTTTTGTTTAACTTACATATAAAATGTATCGTACAATTTGATATAAATGAAAACCAAAACATTTATTTAATATATCTTGAAAATTTGAAACCTATTTGAAATAACGTATTTTTATCACGCACATAGACATATTATAAATACAAGCATTACTTTGGTTTAGTAAATTCAAGGTTTAAAAAAGTGAGATTATTGTTTCAATGTAGAAACAAAACTGTAATATATCTCAAGTATTTTTATCATTATGTTGATTGAAAATTTGTCTTTTGAGTGTTTTTTTGTCTTCATGACATGATAAAATATTTTATTACTCATGTATTGTTATGAGAAAATGCTTGACAACTGTAAAAGAATATCAAAAGGCCAACCGCCTTCTTACCCGATATAGTTTTTGTTTTTCCTTTTAAAGTAAAGCAAATAATTGTTTTATTTTCTTAAGAACGTAATTGAGGAAGATAAAAACATATTCACATTTCTTGCAACATTTAAAACACGAATTATAGATTATAATTGATGAATGTTCAATTGATTTGTAATGATAATTTCAAAAATAAAGCGGCCCATTCGTAAACGAAACTGTAAGACTATGGCAAATTTACAGTCATGTTCAAAATTACTTACTAGTAATACCTCCTTTTTTCATGCATATCTAATTAAAAGTAGAAATATTTCAACAAAAAAAGCTCACTGTATACAAAGATATAAATATGCTTACACACAATTTAGTTTTACATTTATTCATATGCCATATTTCTTTCCACCTAGAAATAAGCAATAGAAAGAATATCGAAACACGAGGCTATCTGAGTTGTACGAGTCTTGTCACAATATGAAATCACAGATAAATGTAACCAATGAACTAGCATCTCAATATATTATTTCTATCGCTATCTCTTTCTCCGTCGTCAATTAAGTAAACCCAGAAAAACAATAAGCCAATCAATGGGCATGCTTTTGAGT
Source organism: Ruditapes philippinarum (assembly GCF_026571515.1). Lineage (NCBI taxonomy): Eukaryota > Metazoa > Mollusca > Bivalvia > Venerida > Veneridae > Ruditapes > Ruditapes philippinarum. The sequence continues at coordinate 82,568 of NW_026857430.1, read as the reverse complement.
GCGACTAACTTATACCTGCACTTCAGTTAACGCACTGTGCATGTATATGCATATGTTGTTCCCATACAGCTTGTGTATGGATGTGATTCGTAATTCTGTATACAATGATCATTCTATAACAAAATGGTCTTCATCTTCAATAGGATTGCATATTTTGTAGTTTCTATCATCTTAGGATATCCCTACCAGCGTATATTTCTATTCTATGGGAGGGAACTCTCAAACGCGCTAGCGACTGAACAAATTAATTAACAATAAAACAGTTAAGATATGGTTGGTAACTTAAGGATTAAATGCTTCTGAAAAACAAAGTTCTTTAATAATCTTGAGTTCCAGATTTGGAAATTAATCATTCAATCTTTGTAAAACTAAGGAAGAAACTATATTATGATTACCTACACCTTCACCGCTTACATATTTATGCTGGTTTTATTACCATGATAATAAAGAAATTCTATTAAAAAGACACTCGAAACAAGTAGGTGAATATCATAAGAAACAATAAGCAGTCACAGTCTTTATTCGAGACATGTCCCGGACAAAATTAAGCAAAACAACAAAGGGCAATAACTTAAACAAAGAGAGTCGGATATATCTATCTTTGAAGTATCAAATTGTTACATTTTTTTTCTTTTCGAACTGAGCTCTAATAAAAATAAAGCCAGCGAAATAACGAAGGGCAATAATTAAAAAAATTAGGATCGGTAGAGTAATCATATCTATGCACTGCATTCCTACTCAATGAGATATATCTATCATATTAAGGTTTACCAAATCAAACACTTTTAAAGATATGATCCGGACAAAAATAAGCGTTAAAGATATTCTCCGAACAAATTGCTTGGCAGAAGGACTGACGGGCGGAACACTGTTAGTACTATGACTGCTGCCAAACAGATGCAGAGGATAAACTACCTACTCATTTTGATTACAAATCTACTCATTTTGCTTTATTTACAACACTTATTATTAATTGTGCTATACTCATTTGTATTTGATCAGTAACTTTATATAATTTCGTAATAATGTTGCTTTTATATAACTATGCAGCACTGAGAAAAGATGAGATTTTCTTGTTTCATTTGTTCTTTGTCTTTTAATGATTATGATGTTTTCATTTATTTGGTGTACCATTTTTGTTTGAAGTTCATATATGTACAAATTGACATATTTACAATTGAATCTTGAATAAGCATTATTGGATTAGATCGTGTATCAAATTTTGAATTACTGCAGCGACGTTTTTGTTAATGACTTATCATTTGAAAGGGTGTTATTACAATTTTGTAAGAAAATTGTGGGTGATTAAAAAATAACACAAACTGATTTATTTATGGAGAATAAGAACGTGTTTTCTTTTAATAATTATGTCCTCGATTTGAAAGTGTTCGTTTTATTTGTCTTTTAACAATATGAATTTAATCCATGTAAATTGTGGCTAAAAAATTAAATCACTGTGCTAATTTATATGTTCAAACACCCTTCTTTTTCTAAGAATCAGACTGATCAATTGTGTGCTTCTTTTAAACAATAATAAGGAAAGGAATGTTTATACTCTATAATGAAGTAAGACGTGACGTCAATGAACAAAATGATGTCGTGAAAATTAATTTCTCCTCTCAAAGTGTGTAATCATAATAATATCATTGTACCTATTCTCTTTTTATCAGCATGTCAGAATGATAATTTGTCTCATTTTTTTTCAACGGTATGATACAGTTGTTCCGTTCAAAGGACTTTTATCTTTATAAATACATGTATTTTGTTTTGCGTCTGATTAAGTCATAAAATACGAAACATTTTAATCGATAAACCTTTGCAACACATCTACACTCGCTTATGTAAATTGATTTTATATGGTTAAGTAAACGTAGATAAAATTAAAATTGTTTAACTTGCCAGTGTATCTAGAAATACTATCCCACACATTGTAGTTTGAGCAAGTTTTTAGATAATACGTCTACAAAAGATAGAATTTTACCAGAGGCTCGTATATTTATATTTAACTAGATCATTAATACATGTCTTGTCCGCTGAAACGGAATCTAAGTAAAGGTGTTTGCATTGTTTATCCTACTGTATTTGTAAAGTGTGATTAAAGGGGTTCTTATATCTGTGCCAAGTGAAACATATCAACTGTTAGGTTACAGTGATCTCATGGAAACTGAAAATTTGATTTCTAAGAATATTTAATGTAAACAAAAATGTTGATGATTTTCAGACCTGTTTTGTGTGAGAGAGTAGCTTTAAAAGTTTTTTGTTTGTTTTGTTTGTTTTGTTTTGTTTTCTCCTTTTGATTCAGAGCTCGATCTAATCTCATGAATTCATTTTTTATTATATAAACATCATTATTCATATGTCAAGTACCTGTTTACCAAACAAAACAAAATGTTAATACAAATTTCTAAAATATCAAAAAATATCCTTTCCTAAATAGTTACATTTAATGTGTAAATATATGATAAATTGAAATCCATTGAATATAGTCATGATATCTTTTTTATGATTTTTGCAACGAGTTAAGATTCATTCCATTTAACCTTTTATTTTCAATAAGGTTGACCGTTTCCGATGAGTTTTGTATTCATAACAGTTGTCTGAAATGTTCATTTTTTTGTATAAATACTTTATTTTGTAAAGTTATTCATGCACATTTCATTCAGATTCAGAGCCAAGCACCTGTGGGACTTTGAAATTTGAAAAGGAAAATGTTACAAAATGCAAGACCGCACGCTTAATATACAAACCAAACGCTCAATATGCAGTGCGCATATGGTTGAAAGAACAGGACGGTAAAGCGGAAGTGATTTATGACCACACAGCAATACACACCAACAGCAAATACATTGAATCAGAAAAAGATGGCAATGTCATATTATCTATATTAGCAGTAAATTCAACAGACGTTGCGGCATATATAATTAAATGTACAGAACAACGATTTACATTGCGTTCATCTCTTAAAGTAACTGCACACCCTACTGGATCTGGTATGTGTTAATTAACAAAATTGTTTTTACATCGTAAACATCGTTGATATACATATGTGTCTTTACAACCTACAAAATACATATTTATGATAAATTAAACGGAGCATAACAAAAACGGTTAAAGTGTTTACATCTCAAACATGTGACTGTCAACCATATTGCATCTTATGCTGTCAGATTGGTAGCTTTTCCACGATCAAACTGTCAATAGAAATGCTACAAAGACAATAAAATGTGTCAGATAAAAACGCGCAGACAGTATTTAGTTTAGCCAAGTACTTTTAAAGATATTTCAAGATTGATCTAGAGTGTATATTTATCTGAGGCCAAAATTATTGTTTGAATTTTTTTAAAAAAAGAATACTTCTTAAATATTTATACGAAATAAAAATGTTAACAAATTGCCTTAAAGCGAGTGGCGCATGCAAAAAGGTATTGCTGAACGAATAAAATCCTACTTAAAATAGCAAAATAATATTTTGTTCCGGAACATTTTATTCTGTTTACGTACATTATTCTTGTGAATTAAATAACAGAGACATTCTATGTTACAACCTTTTCGGGAATAAACCATACAATAATGGAACCAATATACTGTGATAAATATACTGTTGATAAATTTGATAAGAAATATTTCAAAAGATATAGATTTATACCCTTTAAAAAAGGTTATTATTATCTAGGTTGCAAAGAGAAATGTGGCATACTTTCTGTTCTGAACAGCAACATCATAGAAGGAGATCCAGTTACATTTAACTTTTATGTTGGAGACGAAAAAGCCATGATATGGGAAAAGAAAGATTCGACTTCCTTTAACCAACTTAAAGGTGAAAAGTATAAAAAGTCAGTGATTCCAGGATATAGGGGCCACAGACTCAATATTTATAAGACACAGTATAGCGATAACGGCGAGTACAGAGTAAATTGCGGTGACACAGTGTCGAATTCTGTGTATCTGAATATTGGTAACAAATATATACTATAACACTTTGATAAAATAAATGGTAAAGATCACTTAAGTAATGACTCATTTTTGACTCTTTAGACTATATGCAGGTATCCATTCTTCTGTATTAAAATCTTTTTGTACTAAATACAATTATATTTGTGTTGAATGTGGTCCGTATGCGTAGCTTAGTATGGGTAGCACCGGACTTGTTACCCAGAGGGCAATGGTTCTACTCCCGAGTGAGGTAAAATGTCTCCGTGACAAATGATCCCAAACATTGTATCTATAGGCTATTTGTCTCTCCACTGATTCAGAATGCCGGAGTGATTAGCTTGTAACCAGTTTTTGGTGAATTTATTTTCAGATACTGCTATTTGGTGGTAAATTAAGTGCAATGAACTGTAGTTTACAGTAGATTGTAAATTAATTAAAAGAGACATGTAAGGTGTTAAACATATTTATTGTGATTCGAAATATAATCAAAAGAAAACTTTGTTTTAAAGTCTCTGGTATTACTGTTCTTAAGCTAGGTAAATGTCTTAAGGGATTATAGATGATATAAATTATTGTTTTAATTGTTTTAGTTCTAATTATGAAAAACCATCTCCATCTACATGTATTAAAGGATACATCCAGTATTTCGAATCATGTTTTAGAAATCTATTGTTATAAAGCAAAATACATGCATTTTAGTGATCAATGAGCATTATGATTATTACATTTCCTTTGACAACCGTACACCTGTTTTAATAACGATTGTCGGAACAAGTATTGGTGTTGTTAATATGGTCACTGACATATTAGAATGTCCTGTTAGCAGAAAAAATAACGTTTTCTGCTTTTGTTATGATTGGTGTATCACATCGTAGTTGAAACTACATATACCTCTGTTTAGGCAGCCCTTTTAGTCTAAGTGCCATGTCTCCAGAATTTCTTATCATAGCCTTAACCGTTTCAGCGTATTGTTTTCATTGATTGCAATTTATCAGACATTTTAATTAGTCTATCAAAATTGTGTGTTTAAAAAGTCCAATAAAGTTTACTATGAAAATTGACAGATGAGTTATTTTTTTTAAGTAATAAATATTCTGATGATCCTTATGCAATACACTTCGGTCAAGTAGTGTATCTTGATGTTCAAAGTTCAATATTATAATAAAACAACAAAACAACAGTAAAAATCCTATTCCATTAAAAACAAGGACTATTTAAAAAGCATATACGTTAAACTATAATACATTTATATTTACGTGTGTATGCATAAGACCTGACTATTTCGACAACATACATTTTTTAAATTTCAGAGTTAGTTATGCATTTATGTAGAATTTGCTTTTATTAGAAAATTTAAGCAACAAAATACTACATAAAACATTATGATTTTATGTTACATGTGCGTATTGTTTCAAGTATGAAGTCTGTTCTCTTGTAATCTTCCTAATTTTAATCTAATAACAATCAGCTCCTCAAAAAATCTGCGTTATATGTAAAACATCCGATTTGATCTTTAGTCGGATTGCCTAAATTTACTATTTGATTTCAGATTACAGTCGACCAACTGACCCAGAATTCTCCGACGTAAAGACCGAGCTTTATTGTAAATCGGACGGATGTATATTGGCTACTGTAGATAAACCAGTAAAAGTAGAATGTTTTGCGAAAGGTGGATCAGAGCCTGTAGAACTAATAATGTTGAAGAACGGAAAGGAAATTGCAAATGCCTCTCAGGAAACCGAGGAAAAAAGTACAAAAACCTTTCACTATGTAAAATACAATTTTACACCAACTAAATCAGATATCGACGCCATATTTAATTGTAGAGTGCAGAATCCAGCTCTGACAGTACCATCAGAAACATCTGTATTGATGTATGTGAGAGGTATGTAATATAAAGATACGTAGAATCACATAGTAATAGCAGTACTAGTATTATTTATTTGCAATTTAAGAGGGAAATAGATAAAGAACAGCGAGGCTTTATTATAATTTGCGTACTCAAACTAATTGTTCAATATTTCATTAATAAATGAGGTATTAAAACAAAAATGAAATGTATTTTTAAACTATGAAACATATGTTTATTCTTTCTTTAGCATTGTAAACACACTCATTTAAAAACTGATTGTACAGCTTTAAAAAAACTAACAAAGGGCTATCATGATCAATATATAATATTAAGGCTTTCAATGACAAGGAACAATTATTTTCGTTCGGCCTATTTTGTTTTCCAAAGATGACAAAAACTCAAATTTGAGATAGAAACTATCAAGACGACCTATTTGACAAATTTGAAGGACATTTGGGCTAGACTGTTACTTCTTGAGAGTTACCAAAACTTCATTAGTCATTCTACTTAAGTCCAGTTTTTCATCCGAGATGAAAAACTCGATGGACTCTAACACTAAAGATGTTACTTTTTAAATAAAGATAAGATAAAAGTAAAAAAGGTAATCAAAGAAAGAGACAAGTCCGAATAACAACCCGTCTGCTAATTTCAAGGATAATTTGGGATAAAAATATTGCCCCAGAGCGTTATCAAAAGGTTTTACATAAACAGGCTTAATTAAACCTAGCCTGCAATATTTTCAAGTACTTGACCTACATTCGAACTTGAGTTAGAAATCATAAAAGTAACTGTTGTTTTTGGACTCGTCCGAGCATAAGATTCTTTTACAAATGAGGCAAAAATGTGACGTCTACTAGAGTGTAAACGAACTAAATGTGGACAAATGACAGACGACGGGTAACAGAAGACGACGGAGATTCAACGATCCTTAAAGCTCACCCTTTATATTCATGTTTAGTGACCCCAAACAAGATAGACTTTATTCTCAATGAGGTAAAAGAGGGAAAACAAAGCGAAATCCAATGCGTTTCAATGAATGGTAGACCATCTTTAAAGTCAGACCTGTATATAGGTAGTTTAAAAGAAGATGATACATCAATGAATTCTGAAACAGTGGCTGGTGATTTGCATACTGTAACCACATCGGCAACTAAGGCATTTTCAAGATATCAAAACCAGGTGAAGATAAAGTGTTGTAGCACTGTTGGTGACGCAATATGCAACGAGACAAACATAAATGTACTATGTAAGATTCATTTATTCATAGTGTTTTTTTATATTTTTTTTACTTTTAATGTTATCTTTCTTTTAAAAAAAAGTGCTACGCGTATATATTTGTTTCACATCATATGTAGCGTTTTTCATGCTTTTTGTAAAATGATTAATTAACATAAATCAACAGTTTGATATTCCCTAAACTACAAAAATAATACAAACAGTTATCGCATGACCGCCACAACTTTCCTTTGAAGATAGGCGTTCTCTAAATTTCAGTATTGGAAAACTTTGGGGTGCTCTAAATGAGGTATCAGTACGCTTTGGGGTGCTCTAAATGAGGTATCAGTACACTTTCTCGCGCATGCCCAGTTTATTATTTTATTTCAAATAATAAAGTGAGCATACCTGAAAAAGAGCAAAACAAAACATTACACAGCTTAAAGAACTTTTTTTTAAATATTTATATATCATCTCGATCCTTTTTTTTTTCAAAACCTGAAAATGCAGTCATTATAAAGATGTTGACTCCAATGGAAAGTAATCGCCATTTTCTGCATCCTGACCCCGAGGACAAATCTGAAACAATGATCAAATTATTATTCTTTTTTTACTTTAAACAATGCCTTCGTTTTACATGAGATTCTGACCAGTAAGCCATTCAGTAAATCACTACACGTATATGAACATAATATTCTAGCGTAATTATTAATAGATGGAAGTAGATAAAATCACTACATTGTCGTTAGATTTAAAAAATACGCGTACAAGATATACCTCTGAAATATACACCGGGATACTTACCGACAATATGTCCTAGATTATATTTTGAAAATGAGCTGGAAAGATGATTATTATCTCGCATTTAGAAAAAATGCATTACAACTTACCTCGTGAAATGGTTATTTATGTCCAGTTCCTTCAACGGCATCTAATGGGTGTATTTCTGTGGGTATTTCTTAAAATATTTACATGTTTAAATAAAGTAAATATTACGAGAGAAGAAAGAAGTCGTGATGGTCACAAAGGGTCAATCATAGGAAATTAATCCCGACGTTCCGTCTCGATTAATTTCCTATGATTGACCCTTGTTGTCGCCCCATGCGCTGATACCAGCCTGTAAAGTCCTCGTATATATTCTATAACTATTACTAATGGCATGCAGAAGATTGAATATGATAGACAATGGAAACATAGTTTATTTATTCTTTGCATCAGATTTGCGGAACAATTAGTATATGCTTATAAAATTAAAAAAAAATTATAGAGATGATAATAAATAGTTAACGTACTTAGCTTATACTGATATGAAATTGTACAATTGTATAAAATACGAGTTTAAGGATGATAATTTTATTACATACATTATCAAGTTATATTTGAAAAAGAAAATACTGTATTTTGAACACACGAACGTTGTAGTTGCTTGTTGTAAAGCTTTAAATGTAAATTTCATAGACATTATGTAAGTTCTGTTTAAAAGATTGATAAGATTATATCATGTAATATCATGATCGTATTTATTTTTTGTTACTTTTATTTTCATATTAAATAGTTCCACCAAAAAATGTGACTGTTCAAGAAATTTCAAATCAAAACGAAGAAAATGGCGATACCATGATAACATTAAAGTTCGCAGTCGCGGAGTCAAATCCAAGAAGTTACATTGACATAAATGGACTTAAACATGTTCAGCCGAAGTTGATCAGTGAAAAATATGAGCCGGAAAATAAAACGAACGGACTGAGATTTACAGCGGTTAGTGATGTGCTTAACTATTTCAGATAACTACTGGTTTTGACCGTTTTGTTTCTTTCACAAATGTAAATTGTTTTCATTAGCTTCTCTGTATTTCTTACGTATCGTTTTTTGGATTGATTAAAGAAAGGTTTGCGTGAAAACCACATCTTCTTTAATCAGGGAGTCGAACGTATAGAGGTTGGGTATCTTTAAATCGAAATGAAATGATACGATACGGATTACTGGCGGATTTTAGAAACCGAAACGCACGATGAGTGAGTATATTCAATAAAAATGCTATATTCATTTTCCATTGAAATTGCAAATTTTGTGTGGATCATATGGAGCTCTGACCTACACATATTTTCGCGAAATCAAGTTCAGGTTAAATAGTGAAAATAATAATGGATGCAAAGTGACATTTATTGATTTTGTGTTGGTGGAAAAGTCCATGCCATATCGTGAATGTTTGTTGCTTTATGTATTTCAAATTACAACTTATGTAGATACATACAATTGAGTTGCATAGCTAATATACTTTTGTGCAAAGATATATATTGACCAATAATGGCTAAATATTTGTGTGTACGATGGTACTTTTGTGCAAAGATATATATTGACAAGTGTTGGCCAAATATTTATGTGTACGAGGGTTTTGGTATGATAATATAACTGTACTCTGGAAAACGTTGGAAAATTGTGACAGTGCTAAAAACTACTTAAAACAATATACTTTCAATAATCTCCTTTTATTGACATTGGATCTTGATTAAGTGTTTTCACTGTTTCTTTTTTTGTTGATGATGACTTTACGTTGCTTATACTTGTAAATACTAACATAATTATGTCACGTTAATTAATACAAATATTTATCTCATATTTTTGCGCATGATATATATAAGATAGAGACATTTTAAAAGTCACCATACATTGCAAACAATTAAATGCGGTCTTTCTATCGTATAAGATAATTAGATACGGGTACATTTATGCAAGAGAACAATAATAATAATAATAATAATAATAATAATAATAATAAAGGATGTGTTAAAGATTTCATCTTTTATGACACATTTATATTCTAAAACCCCTGTCACACTAGGACGGCGTTTTATCGGCGTCCAAAGAAATTTCAGAACGCCGAGGTGAGCGCAGTAAGATCGCAAACATCGCCGTAGCATCGCCACAGCATCGCAGTGGCATCGCATAGAACGCCGACCGACGGCGCGCATTTTGAGCATGCTCAAAACAAACGCCGTCACTCGGTGTTCTGATAATAGCGCAGTGGGATCGCAGTAAGGACGCCGTAGCAACTCAATAGCATCTCCTACAACGCAACAGGAGCGCCGTGAAAGCGCAGAACGATCGCCGAATGAACGCCTTTGTTAGCCATGGCACTTGTACGGAGATATTGCGGCGTTCTCTATTGCGCCTATACTGCGTGTGTACGGCGCTTATACGACGCTGTATTTTTTCTCAAAAGCTCTTACAACGACTATACGGCACTGTCACGGCGACCACTGCGCTTTCAAGGCGATTCTACGGCGTTCATCTGATATTGCAGAATACAGTACAGTAGAATCCCTACTTAAGACCACTCCGGAATTAAGATCACCCCTTTATTAAGACCAATTTTCAAAAGAACGAGATTTCCTGTTATTTATGTTAATGGTAGCATGGTCCACAGTTAAGACCACACATCTTATCCACTTTTAAGACCTTCAGTTTCAGTTCCATTCATTGGTTTTTTTTATCTAACCCCACTATTGAGACCACTGATATTCTAGTCAATACCTATTCAGATCACAAGCTTATTGTTATTCATCAGCTTGAATTCTCTAAAGCATGACACTTGATGAAACAGGTCTTGCAACTGTTATGATTAGAAAATTGTGTAAAGGTGAGAAAATAAACTTCAGAGTGGTTTAATGTTATTTTCTGCAAATTTATTTTGAAGGTTATAATATAATAATTTAAAAACATGTTTACACATAAAAAAATCAAATAGAGTGGTCTTGAAATATATATGCCTTGATAATAATAGCCATAATTAATTAAGACCATCCGCAATTAAGATCACTGTGACTTTAGTCTAGTCCTTTTGGAAGTCCTAACAGTGGGTTTCCACTGTATATGTATAAAACGTGTTTGCAAGTAAATGTCCTTTTAACAATGGTTGATGAACGACAAGCTGGAATATTGCTAGCTTGCATGCAGTTGCAGCAGGTACACGACTTTTCAGAATCAGTTATATCTGTTATATGAAACACGATATATACGCAGTGTGAACGCCGCGAGAGCTCCGTGTAAGCTCCGTGAAAGCGCAGTGGAAGCGCAAAGAACGCAGTAGAAGCGCAGTCCGAACGCAGACAATCGCCAACCAAAACGCCATTGGAACGCGTTTTAGCGCCGTGGAGCTCCGTAGCAACGCCATGATCGCCGTGAAGACGCCGTGAAGTCTCAATGTCATAAAAAATATCAGATTTTTCTTGCGATCTTGCGTCGCTTTGTTTAATTTAACAACGCCGTGCAAACGCAGTAAAAGCGCAGTCTAGTGTGACAGGGCCTTAACTTATACTAGTAATCTAGATAAAAATGTACTGTTATCTCATATGTAACATTAGAGCAATAGATACATGATAAGCGATACATGATGACTTAAGGTCATTCATGAAGTCTTCACGTGTTTTTCCCAATGTTATCGGTAGAAGCCATTCTTAATACTATTAATCGCGTTGAAAGTATTTGTGGTCTATTAGAGAACTAAGTGAATACAAAACGAACAATATTGGAGGATAATGCTTATAGTACAATATATTTTTTCCTTTATTTCCAGATTTGGACCTTCAATTTCACTAGACATTATAATAAGAAGGAGCTAACATGTGAAGTGCAAAATGACGGATTCCCCGATCTTGAATTAAGTTATATATACAAATTGAATATAACATGTGTGTTTTTGTTCATCATTTTAAAACATTTATTTTATCTTAGGATAAGCTATTCTGTTTTAACATATGCGTATTTCTTTTTATAATTAAGATTTGCCCTCTCTGGCATTCCAATCGCTTACATTGATTTTTATTTTGAAATTGTTTGCGTCAATTCAGTATGACATAATTCCTTTGAAACTAATTTGATGTCATATTTTGACAAATGAGTATTCCATATGATACTTGTAGTTTTTATTCTGTAATACCCTTTACAGTATTTCATTATTTCAGATTATCCCATTGTTACTATATCAGAGAGAGAACAGAAAACTGTTTACGTTGGTGATGATATTGATTTGGTCTGTAGCGTCGACAGTAATCCCAAATCAACGCTGTCGTGGCACAATCATGCAGGCATAATTAAAGGTGATCTAGCATAGTATTTAATTGTCTTGAAATAAAATGTCACTCAATATATCTCTTTACTATTTTTGAAAGCAGGGCCAGTTATCGTGTGCGAAGATATAATCTGAATGAAGTGACTGATTTCAAAATATATTTTGATCGATTTTGTTTACATCATTCAGCTATCACTTACCAATCATTGTATTGAGGGTCATTTTGAAGTCTTTCTTGATCTTAGATTACTTCTGGCCTCTTATCTTGCTAGAAAACTGTTTACGAGCGTATTCATATGTTGGTACATTTGTATTCCTTTTATTTGTTTTCTATTTGTTTGTTCCAAGCCGTGCCGATACTGCCAATGCTAATTCGCATTGATCAGCTTTATTAATAGGACTGAAGGTGTCAACCTGTAGGCACTAATCGACAAACTACAAGGAAGTTTAATAGCTTCCTCACATTTCAGAATCGAATGTCCATAATGGACTTCAAATCAAAGGCATTGAGGTGAAAGTGTTGAAGTCAGTGATCTTAGCCATTAGATTACGAAGCTCTCTCACTTTCTCCGTTTGTATTATGTGTGATAAAGCATTCATGATACAAATGTACATTGATTGATAGCTTATATATAGGTAAATTATTTCTATAGAGGTATTTGAAGCAGATGCTATCGACCTTCATTTTACAAACGTTTCATCCGACCATTCCCAGACATATAGTTGCAAAGCCAATAATGGAATTGGTGGAACAGTATCAAGAGATATAACAGTTATTGTGAAAGGTATTATTTGTTCACTGCAAACTTTGATGTAGTCGTGTATATAAAAGTTCAAGCAATACAATTACAGAAATAAAGTTAAAGCAGACATAGCAAATACTTTTACCAATAAGTTATATTTTGAAAATAACTTTCATCACCTGGAGATGTTAAGTTTAACAATAAACGCAATAAAATATACAGGTATATTACAAATAACGAACAATTATGAAAATCACAATTTTGTTTAATAATAACATTTGTTTTTTGTTGTTGTTGTTTTTTTGTTTTTGTTTTTTTTGCTTTCTTTTTCTACTTTAGATCCATTTGAAAGACCAGAGGTTAAAACATTTACTGAATCAAACTTTGCATCCGTCTTGGGGCCAATAATTGGCTGTACCTTTGTTATCCTTATAGCAATTTATGTTGCTTTTATTTTACGTAAGAGACGACAGAATGCACAATCTGACGGCGGGAACATTCGTGAAATTAACATTGAAGAAAATAACGCGTATGTATAACATATACCTATGATATTGAATACGTGCTTTTCATTTCATACTTTAGTTTTAACTGAATACTTCACGCTTTTGTCTGGTAATGCCACTCATTCTTCTAATATTTTGTTTGGTATTTAAGAATTCCCAGAACAAAAAGTGTCAAAAACTATACAAGTGGGTTCTATCACGTGAAATCGAATGCACATAGAAACGAATAATGTACAAAACTTAAAAAAAGAATATTATCGATCACTTATTTCTTCCTTTGTTTTACGGAGTCGTTTAAACTTGGGCCTTTAAATGCTCTACATTAAGAGTTATGAATTTTACTGACATCGTCCTCGGAAAACTATGCTATATATTATAAGTAATAGAAAGAGCACCGAAACACGAGGCTATCTGATTTGTACGAGGGGGCGTAGCCCCCGAGTATTAATTAGATTGCCGAGTGTTTTGGTGTTCTTTCTCTTTTGTATCATAGTCAAACATAAAAGCACGTTCCCTGTTGTCACAATATAAAACCCCGGCAAAAATGAACCAATGAACGAATATCTGAATGTGACATTTCTGTCGCTTTCCCTTTCTCTGCCGTCACAATATGTAAACCCCAGCAAAAATGATCCAATCAATGGGCATGCTGTGGAGTGCGGGTAACTAATACCCGCACTCCAGTTACCGCACTGTGCATGTATATGTATACGATTTAACCCTGACACATTTTCAACAGAAAGGTCTCCAAACTATGATACAATGAAGTGTTCAAGGGCTTTATCCGTGGGTTTCCTAAGGATGATGGACATGTACATCCCAGCTTATTGTATCATCACGTTACCGTGTATCGTGTGAAATTGCACGCTTACGTATATAGTAGAAACATATAAAACATTGACTAAGCATACATTTAAAGTGGGAAGCCAATTAAATTTCGTTTTATCAGTAAGAAAGACAACATGTTACATATGTTAACTATGGAACGAACTTAAAAATAAATTTATAAACCGTATAGATACATACTTTCTAAACGGGATATTTACATGTTGTATGTATTTTGTTGAATTAATTTTCGTTTATGTAATTATAATGAATCTTTTCCAATAATGTTCTACTTTCAGAAGTTTGCATCCAACTGGAAACGGTAAGCGCGCATGCATTTGTCTGTATTTCATATGAAGATTTTGAAAATTTAATGGACACTTACCGTGCATGATGTAAACATAACATCGTATGTCCGCTTTGTTAAGCCAAATGCAGGCCCTATGTATTTCGGATAGTGTTGGTAGGGCCATATGTATTGTCATTTTGACAATATCAGCGGAGGAGGTGGGGGCGTTTCACTAACATACTTGCGTTATCATAAATCAAGGTTAATCGTTTGTTTTTGCTATGAAGAACTTACGTATTTAGTTGCGCTTCACTGAACTTTTTAACTACGCATCTGCGTATGTTTTAACGTTCAAGTTACGCTCAGTTATTTCTGGCGTAAATTGCACGTGCATTACGTAAATATGGCTGCGATTGTTGTTCGCGATGACAGACGCAGACCCCTGCCACGAATCTTTCATGAACCTTGCTAAATAATTTGAGGGACAGAAATGTCGTCTAACGTTATCGCTTCTCGCGGAAAGCAAGTTTAGATTTGTACTGTCTGATAGAAGATAATAAGCTCATTTTCAAATAGAACTTTTCCTGTGCTGCATTGAACAAAGGTATTGTATGCCAATAATTGTACAAAAGCATAATAAAACATGCAATCTAGCGACAAATCTAGCTTGATTTTCCACTTTTTTTTTCTAAGTTGACAACATTACAAATTAATTTAGATTTACTTTACATCAATTATAAAGTCCTACAAAGGAGTTAAAAGTCCTTAGTAGGAGTCTTTAAGTCCAACGTAAGAGTAACAAGGTCCTACGTAGGAGTTATAAACTCATAATTAGGCTTTTTATCTCCTACGTCTAGGAGTTATCATTTTTATAGAACATGTTAAATTGGCACCAGGACGATTCCGAACATACCAGTACCTACCTAGTGTAAGTAGTGTAATTTGTAGAAAACAATATTGTTCGTAAAATAACAATAATTTCTTTATTTCCATACACATGCACTTATCCTGTCACGTTTTGAAATATTTACTTGTTTGCAAATGACCATAAATCATAGCATCTGATACTGAATGTTATACACAGCCGTGTAGTATCAATTTTGCTGACTTGCAAAAGCTGTGCTGGTACATGATCATATATTATAATAAAGTAAGTATCCTTGTTAACTCTTTACCTGCTGGATTTTTGTAATGAACGTCAAACCTCAACTTTCAGTACTTTCACTTCGCTATTTGTGGGTATAAAATATAAATTTTAACTATAAAGACAGTCTGCCAAATGTAAAGAGCCTGTTCAGACTTAAGATATGTGATAACTGGCGCCAGGTTCTGTGTTGGAGGCAAATGGTTATGACTAGATTCAAGTAGGTAAAAGGTTAATAAAGTGGTTAAATATTCACTGTCATATACATTTGTAACATGATATGAATTAATTCAATATTGAATATATGTACAATAAATGTACAATAAAAAATTAAACTGTCCTTAAATAGTGTCATAATTTATTAATTCATAAGTAATCTGTATGTTTAAAACAAAATGCTTAACTACTTTTTTATGTTACAATAAAAAATGGTCCAATGCGTTTCTTCAATTACTTATCACTATGCCTTATGAAAAAAGAGTGAATTATGTGAGCTAAAATTGTCTGACCCTTATATAGTGGAAACTTAGAATTTTCCTCCATGTGAATATTATGATACATGCAATAGGGACATGTTTTAATTATTGGTAATAACTTAATTAAATCATGATTTGCATTTGAAATACAAGTTATATACAGTTGGAAAGATTGTTGATTTTTCTAACCAACAGTCTATTTTCGCACGATTAACAAGTGCAATAAAATATTAGCAGGTCATTTAAATATGTGTGGTTTTGTTAACTTGTTGTAAACATGGCTGAGTTCCGTTGTGATTTGAGAGAGGAGCGCAAAGAGCTTATTGCAAAGTTAGTGGGGTTTTGGGTAAATGGTAAATGCGCGTCAGAAATCTTGATTTAGTTTATGGAGAAAATGCCCTTCTATATCGTACAATTCCCAGATGAAGATGAAGATCCAAGATATGACGTGGATGACACGAGTGTTGCTCGACATAGCAGGAGTGTTAAAAGAAATATCTACGCTCTATTTATGTGAAGTAATTGAATGATGCAGCCCTTGTCACTGTGTCTGAGAAGGATAGTGTCACTGGAACATTTACCGTGACCATGTTCTCACGGCTGTAGTTAATCACTACGTTACAAAGAACACAAGGTCTGTGATGCGCATGATCAAATTACTCCATGATAATGCACCTACGCGTATTTCAGCTTTGGTTCAAGCTTATAAGGAGGAGCAGATAATCTTGTTTAGGTACAACCCGTTTATAGTCCTTGTGACTTTAGGTTAAATCCATACTTCATAACCTTCCTTCGCAGTCGCCAGTTCGAAACCCGTAGTGCTCTGGATACGCTCTCTAACAGTGTATAAACCATATACCCAAAGTTCAGCTCAGAAATGCTTTTTGGAATGGATCCTGAGGCTTGGTGTATATTTTGAAGGACTCTTCTTATAATTTGTTTGACTTAATTATAAAAACGCGCTGCTGTTGCCACTTATTAAAATATGCCCCTCGTGTATAGAAAAAAACTATGCCATGAACAATAGGTATCAATTATGAGTGTATTCTGGTATAATTATGCTCGGTTCGTGTTCAAAACATTTGAACCACAAACCGTGCATAAGTATTCTATCGTGCAAGAAAATTAATAACTACTTCTATTTTTACATACTCTTAGAAAAGGAGAATCGATAAAATCATTATGCACTACACTGAGTGTAGAAATAATTTCCATGACGTCAGTTGATTAATTGGTGTCATATATGACGTGTTAGCATTCTTTTCTAATGATATGAATATATCATGTAATAATGCACATAACTGCATAGTATCAACAAGGAATAGTGCGGAAAATACACATGTGTTTAAGATCACTGATACCAACTGATATCAATAAGTTATAATGTTTAATCAACTTGGCGGAACATTACTATTTATTTATAAAGAAAACAGTAGTGGTAAAAGAAAACACTGCAATAAAATAAATATAACAATCATGTACATAGCAAATTGTCCTCCTTTAAATATTTTCTAAGAGGTTGGAGGATGCAAAACTGCAAATATCACTCTTTTAAAGCATGTTGGGATAAATTTGCAACACAACAAAATAAAGTGACAAATGTTCTACAATCAAGGTGCTTTATACCGGAACGTACTTTGTTCCAGGGCGTCAGGATTGTCAAAATATTACGAATATTGCTTACACGAGTAATATCTGTTGTATGCAAGTGTTATATAGTTACATAAATGTTATGGCAAAATATGGCATTTTAGGGCTTAACGGTTTACCGGTACACCGGTATATTGCGGTGCAGGGGGAATATATATTGTAGCACATTCAGCTGTACCGGTTTTATTGAGAAAGTCACCATAATTTTTGTAATAATTTAATGTTGTAAAAAAGTCCTATGTACAAATGAAAATAACAAAATGTGAAAGTATGAAAGCTTGTAATAAAATGGTTTAAGGATAAAAACAGATTACATGGTCAGTGATTTCAACATGACATTTTCAATTCGTTTGGAAAGGTTTATCAACTGTTTACCCTTTTACCTAGTGTTAACCTGTAAACTGTTTAAAAGTGTATAGAAGTTAAGTATATCATTCATAATAGACCTTTTACATATATATTAAACGGTTGATAGATTATAAATAGGCCATTCTCTATACATAGTACTTAAAACATAAAGAACGTAGACATTGATACTTATGTGAGGTTCTTCTTATCTAATGAAAACTCTCTTAAGAAAATGACATTTTTTATCTATTATAAAAAGCAAAAAAAAGCATAATTATTTCATCCAAGATTTATTCCGAATTATTAGAATATAGGGGTGTAACAATACAGCAAAAACCAAATTGCAATATATTGCCATTTTGCTGAAGCGTATTGCAATATATTGCAATACGTATTGTCGTGTATATGTTTTGATGTAAAGATGGAGTAACATTTATATATTATCATTATATGTATATATTTTTAGTAGAAACTTAATAAAAATGTAAGGAATAAATAGAAAGTAGTGTCACACAATTTGATAAACAAAACTAGTCGCGTGTGACCTTTCACATCTGGGCCGCTTATGTAAATTATGCGGCCGCTTATCGGTACGTTACGATACCGAAATCAACTTGATTTCGGTAAAGTTACCGAAATCAACTTTTCATTACCGAAATCAACTTATAAAATCACAATTAAGCGTTTTATTATCTTTTTTTCATTATAATATATAACAATGTGTTAAGTTTGACTTTCATGCAAAAAATCAGTTCGAAATAATTATTAATAATGAAATTAGGAACATATTACTAAATATCAAGATTATTCCCTGATTTGTCACGAACCGAAATATATGTTACAATACCGAAATCGACTTGTAAAATCATAATTAAGCGTTCTATTATATTTTTTCATTATAATCTATTACAATAGGTTTAGTTTGACTTTCATGCAAAAAAAATCAATTCGAAATAATTATTTATAATGAAATTAGAAACAAATATCTAAATATCAAGATTACTTCCCTGATTTGTCACGAACCGAAATATATGTATATGTTACCATACCGAAATCGGCTTGAAAAGTTAAAATAAACATTTTAATAGATCTTGTTTAATTAATTAATATAAAGTCATTCAAACTGAACCATAAATAAAGGAAAATAATATCTAATTATAAAAATGATGATGTTGTAGACGGATATGTTTATTATATCATGATTACTTCCCTTGTTATTAATGTGTTGCATTACCGAAATCAAATCAGATTTCATTTCAAAGATGAGAACAACCCCTAAATAATTTGCATGAATTTCAGAAATAGTTGATTGGAAATTATCACAGTATTTAATTTAAATCCAATGATTATGATTTGATTAAAGTATGCGATTTGTTAATACATAGTTTAACTGTTCAATAAAAGAAAGACACAAACTTTCCAATTTCCAAGTTTACTGCCTGATACATTATACAATTTTTTGGGAACATTTTTAGAGCAGTCGAATTATATATCTGTATTCAAATTTATAATAGAAAATCATAAACTTCCGGTTGAAGTTGAATATTGTATCTTCATAAAATATAAACATGTACAAAATTTATAAATATCTTTAACTCATATTACAGAGTATTTTATTTTTCCATCATTGTCCGATCATAGCTTTTTAAAAATACGATTTGATTAGAAAATTGTTATGCACGACAATCACGTGCAGATATATAACATGCTAATATGGCGGTATTTGGTTAAGTTCATCTACCTGATTCTATGTGCAATCTATGAGATGATACTCTTAACCTAGCGAGATCTTTACAAAACCGTTCAACATTGATAATATTTAGATATGGTTGAAACTTAAAAACAGAAATATGTCTATAAAATAGAGCTCTACTAGAGTTATCTAATCTATTATCTACTATATTCATAATTTAAACTTCACAGCTGATTTCGGTAATACTAAACACATAACGGGTTGTTTAGAACAAAGGGAAGTAACTCAATAATTACATTTTTGTTAATAACATCATTAAAATAAAATATTTTCAATAGATTTTTTAACTGAAAGTCTATTTCATTATTTTTCATCAAATAATGAAGAAATAATAGCAATATTTTAACTAGTTTGGTTTTTACAAAAGTAAACTTACAATTTTCGTAAGTTCAAATTTACATAAAAAGATCCGCCAAACTTACGGAACGTTAGTGAAACGCTGGCAAGGTCTGTTTAGATCTGAAATAGAGCGTGTTGATGCAGCAGTACCACCGTCCATTTGTCATTTCATTGTATCGATGTATTGCATTGGCACCCAGCAGATAACATTATTAAGTTGTACTTCGTGATAAGAAGTCGTTATACAACTATATTTTGATTTAACACTTAATATAATATCTATCTGTTTATTGTTAACATGTTTTGTGTCCAATATCAATAATGACTTTATGAGGATGATTGATTTTAAAGTTTAAGACAATTGAAATACTTAAAGTTTTCTCTTTCAAAACATATTGTTAAACAACCATGTATCAGGTCTGTGATTGAAGAACTGCTAAATAAAATTAATAGATACTAGCAGCAATTTCAATGTTTGTTGAAATGCATGCATTGGAACTGTCTTGTCGGAAGATCTGTCGTCAAAGACCAATTATTCAATTTTGTCTTTTAACTGTTCAGAACTCGCACATAACAATATGGCAGCATCTTCTAGAAACGCTGATGCAGCAGAACAGCCAGAATACGCATGCGTCATTCCAAAGAAAGACAGGGGGACATATCGTGCTAACAAGGAGGCAAATGATGCAGAAAACAAAAATGTAATATTTGAAAAAAATGCTCTGATATAATTTCTTACTGATGATTAAGTATAAATAAAAGTTGTTGTGCTTTTTCTTTCTTATGATTATTTAAAATTATTCCAGAAATTTAATGCTTTTTTAGATTATTTCTTTAATTTTAAGAAAAAATAAACAGTGTTATTGATTTTGAATGCTGAACTGCTTTTTTAAATGTAATAAATTTTTAACAGAAAGCATGACATAATTATGGAAACAAAGTTCTTTACACACATAATATCAAATCCAGCAAAAGTGTCTGCTTGCTTCTCGATATGCACATATGATACTTGCTTTAAAACTTTAAAATTAAGAAGAACAAAACCTTATTAAAAGTCAATGTCTGTATTTACAGAACGAGAGGGGAGACAATCTGGTGTATGCTGACCTAGATCTAGCCGAATATCCAGACCTGGCAGCTAAAAGGCCACTTGCAACTATGCATGAACAGACAGAATATGTATCGATAGATTTCAGTAAGACCGGCGCAGCAGCGATAGAAGACAGCTGTGGAGACGACAACTAAAGCGACATTAACTATATATGGGGCCATAAAATTGTTAGAGGATCAAAAGACAGAAAAGAGCCAATTCCGTTACAAAATAATGTGAGGTTATGGCCTTCTCTGTAAAGCAAATGAAAATAACAATAAAAATGGCCACACCTTCTGTTAAATCAAAACCTCTGGGTCAACCGTTTTGGCGAGACATTGTACACGATAAAAAAACTTTTTGCTAAAAAAGATAGAAAATAGTATTATAGACAAACATACAACATGGAGAACGATGCCTGATTTGTAAATTATCTCTTTTATAATTATTGATAAGTCTTTCTATCATTTATCTTTTGATGATATGTTTACTTACCTAAATGAAAGTAACTTTACAGCTGCTTACTAAAAAAGTAGACTAAGTACGTAGTGCATAAAACGTAAGGAAAATAGACAATATTCAAAGCTCAAAGCTTTATCTAAAAATAAACTTGTAATTTATAACGCGCTTTGATAATTCGATATGTAAATTGCTTTCAATGCATTTATTTTACACTGGAATATAATGCATGCATAATGGGAAACGAATGAGTGGGATTTGGTAGGCATACGCATAACAGCTGCTTGGTCGGTTAACGCAGTGATTAATTGCAGTTATCATAAACAAGGCGAATATTTTAAGGGGAAATTAAACCGTTATACCAAAGCTTTTCACCATTCATTCAAGCTTTCCTAGTGTATATGCATGTCATCATTTATAAATAAACCATTCTTTGTAGTACACAATCAATACTCTCTTCACTACTTACTGTTCCATTATACACTGTAAAATAACATGACATTGTCTTGAGGAAGGAAGCAAAAATAATAATTTTTACACGTGATTAATGTTAAAAAACTTTCACGATTAACATCTTTAAACCATGTCCATCTGAAATGTTTACTAATTTGTGATACTAAATAATTACAAGAGGCCACTTATTTAACATCATTTAACAACCGAGCTTTTAAGATGGCTCTCTTAATAAGGACACGATTCCTTGATTTTAAGTCGTGATCAAAATTAAAACATAAACAACAATTCAACAACTTGTGTCTATATAAAAGACATAAAAGGCCAGTACATTATAAAACAGATAGACCTATGTTACATATTACCGAAATTTGTTTTGCTACAATGAATCATCTTTTGAACGGAAAGACAATATGTGCTACATGCATTTTCTTAATTGTCATAGTGACAAGACCAACGTGTAAGTGTTCTTTCTTAATTATTGCAAGTTGAATATTCCAGACGGTATTTATATAAAACAGAATAGATATCATGTTAATATGCCGTGTACAAAAGGGGGTAAAAACGGGTAATTCTTCAAAAACAAAACATCGAGAATATAGCTTTTAAAATGGGGCTGTACTCACTGTAGTAAATGTGAAAATTGAAACATAACATGTTTTAGTACATGTACAAATTATTTCAAAAAATTGTTTCTTAAAACAGTTGCTTGTAATTTCCTTGTATATATGTTTATGAATGGAAACATTTTATATTACACTATTCAAGAGATAAGATATTTAAAAAATGAAAATCGAATCTGTTCTTTAAATGTTTTACATTATTATTCTACGTGTGCAATTAATCATGTATCTACATGTATCCATTTGTTTATATATACAGTTGACTCTCAATAAGTCAAAATCGCTTTACTCAAAATTCCGCGTTAGTCGAAGAATTTCTAAAGTCCCGTCAAATTTCCTTCTTTATCTTTGTGTTTTAACTCCGCTTAGGTCAAATTTTGACTTAGCGAGACTCCTGCTGAGTCGAATAGAAAATGTGGTCCCGTCAAATAAAGTCCAACATATTTTCATCTCAATTAGTCGAAGTGCGAAAACAGCCGACTGATCAAAGGTCGGCGACATCAAGTTGAGATGTTGTCACTCGTGATTCACACGTTTCATAGTAATTTTAATTGCCGGTCATCATGTATTATAAGCACGTCGTGAAAGTGGCTTTAATCGGTTTCAGGACTTAATTGGTTTTAACAGTTAGATAAGTAAATTAAGATTTGATTAATTTAATTGTGCCAGCCTATGTATTGATGTGTGTTTTCAACGTAAATGACATTTTTATAATTAATTTTCCGTCATATTGCATACATTAATATGTACTTCCGGTTCACGATAGTTGCTACTTTCGTTTTCGTCCGATGATCAATTTACTACGTCATTGCTACGAATGCTTGTGTTTATATGTCACTATTAATATACATGTATTAAATTTTGAATAATATATTTTTGTTCATTTATAATTTGTATTTGTAAGTGATTTACAGTCATTTCAACGGTTAAATATTGCAGCATTGCCGCTATCAACAATAACAACCCTACTTCTTTGCATATTCAATCAGGTACATGTATATACATGTACGAATGCCAACGTAATGGCGGCAGATCCACGTTACTCGAATTCCGTTTCTCTCGAAGTAAAATGCCCAGTCCCTTGGATTTCGAGTTATCGAGAGTCAACTGTAGTTATTTAACATATATACCATTTTCGTTTCAAAGTAAAATGCAATTGAACCTATTTTTTGAAGTTCATTTTCGTTTGTAAATACTATAGTTGTTTAAAATGCCTTACAATTTAAGAAAACCACTTGACGATTAGAAAAAAGTACAATTATATGTTTATTTGTTTGTTTCATTTTACGCCTTTGCCAAACAGTAGTTCAGTTATATAGGCGGGTAGTTTCCTAACCATCGTTCATGGAGAGTTACACCAGTACTAGACTACCTTCCTCCGCGCTAAAATTCCAAAGCATCTCCCGGGGATCAAACCCACGCCAGAGAGGTAACTGGATTAGAAGTCATCGATTCTTGCTTTGGATACTTCATGATTCAAACTTCAGTTCATGTAAACTACTATGTTATAATCTAAAGGTTTCATTTAAAGGTATATTCTGATAGAAATGCCTGTGGTAATTATATATATGTAACAAATCGTAATAAGTCGCACTTACATCTTGATTTTGAAACATCGTTTTCTTCGTAATTTAAATACAAAGATCAAACAAACAAAAAATTTAAAAAAATAATATATACCAATTTTTCCATCACAAAACGTCTCAAGTAAAATCATGGATAGATCGAGTTATAAATAGAATTACTATATCCATTTTAACTACAAGTTGTGGGGAAACTGAAGATAACACTATTCTTTATAAACTTAAGTCAGGAAATACACTTAAGTCAAAGCGGACTTTAGTTTTTTTACTCTTCATTCTTTCTGGCATTTAGTTTATTAGATTGTATAGCCCTATATGCTAGATGTACATATAAAGACATCATTATTATTGAAGATATATATTATTCATATTATTCAAAACATCTCACAACGGTGACAATGAAATAATGACTCTTTTTTATCTGTTTTTCCAATATTGATAGCAGGCTATAATCTAAATATGTTTTAACAATTCTTTTATTGATAACTATTTTTCTATAATTATAACATCGTCTACCACACTACATGCCATACAATTACATATTAAATAATAATAGATTTAACTATCGTTTAACCTCAGTATATGACTGAAACTCTTATCCTACAAGAAAAGACTGACCCACTTAAAACTTTAGAAAGAAGGCGCTAATTATAAAGAAAAATGCCGTATGTAAATCCTTTCATTAAATTTTGGAACAAAAATAAAAGAGCTTTTAACTCTTAGCCTGCTGGTGGCAATTGTTTTTACACGTGCGATTTGTGAAGACTACTATCAGCCGGCACATCAATTCTGTCTGATCATGGTTTGCATTGTTCGCTTAACAGTCAGTGCATATTTTGAAATTTTCCGCATAATTTCCGTTTTGTCCAAATTGAAAGATTGAGAAGACCATTGGTGATATTTACCGTCGTAAGAGTAAAATTGTAACCGTTTCGCTCATATAAGGCAATTTTGTTATTCATTGAATTTCATAAATCAAATTTCACCTGTAAGTAGTAGGCTAAAATGAAATACAGCTGTTCACAAAATATAACAAAGGTTGTCGTATATCAAAATTATCAGTACCGCTTTTAGTTTATGATTATGCAAATAATTGTTTTCTGATGTTGGTGGTGGCTGATCAATCAAAATGGTGTTCCATATGGCCGCCGCTGAAGGATAAATTGACCAATATCATTACACAAATAATGCATTCTTATGATAATGTTACAAAACTGTAAATAACATATATATTTATAAGACAGAACACTTACCTTGAAAATTAAATGTTAAAAAGCATCTGGATGTCAAAGTCAATGTCATTATGAAGGTCGAAGTTATAACAATGCCTCATTTGTCTAACAACCTTGGATATCATTTTATCGTTTCAGTATTTTATCATCATGAAATGACTGCAAATGTCTCAGATAGCATAATTAGTTATATAGCTTGCATGCAGACAAATGCTCATTTTTTAATAACAATGTGGCCATACCACGTGACTTTTCGGGTACGGAGCACGCCGATGTTTCATCCGATTCAGGTATTTTTTTATTTATAACTTATTAATTTCGCAACCGATTTTCATCAGATATGGCGCAGAGTACCCGTAATTTTATCAGCTTTCCACAATATATCAAAATTCTTGAGAACATTCGAGTACAGTTTTCTTAAAAAGCCTGGGCCGAGGGGAACGGTACACACGCATTTGTCACAACAAGCGATTCTAGCAGGTCATATGTTTTTGTCACTATTTCATAGAAAAATACATGTTAAAACTGTTAAATTCATTATTTCCAATGTATCGAGTGAAAGCAGTGTTGTTTTAGCACATTTTCATAAAGTTATGTTGCAATGGTACGGAACAACCTTATTTTTCAAAAGATACGGTACACACACAATTCTGTCTCTGAAATAATTCTAAAGTAAAATATAGGAAACTTTAATTTTTTAATTGTAATGTGAAATGATTTTTTTTTCCATAGTTATATATTTTATTAATTTAGACGAGACCCTGGGACCTGTTTTGCAATGTATCATTATTAAAAAAAAAACATACCTGAATCGGGTGAAAAATCGGCGTGCTCCGTACCCGAAAAGTCACGTGGTATGGCCACATTGAATAAAGGGGTAGGTGTATTTTTTCAGCAAAATCATGTGTAAAATGTCAGGCAAAACAATTTCCCTGCAAATATGTAATTCTAATGAATATTTAAAATCAAATATTATTTTAGAGCTAAACGTTATAAATATGTAAAACATGTACATTCAGTAAATAAAATGGGTTTTCTTCCGGCTCTTGTTCTTAGTTTGGTGTCCATAAGACTAATCAAAATTGTGCAAATATGTGCAGTTTCCTGACAACGATATTGAAAGAACATTTTATGTTTGCATGAGAAACGTTTGAGTCAGTCGAAGACCAAGAGAAAATCAACAAACATGACTTTAATTAAACGGTTTATTTCTGATCAGTTCATGCGAATTATATCATTTTTTATTTATTGATTACTCTATTATGAATATAGGGCCTATATACTCGTATTATAGTTCCACAGGGGTAATATAACGGGAAAAAAATGTTTGCAAAGGCAATATAGAAAGAAAATCATCCCGCATTTCCTGTGTTCTGGATAACAAAAATAATTGTTTTTATAAAGTTTAACGATGTGACATTTCAACTGCATGTGCGGATACACAACTTAATGTTTTTCTCCGTTTGCATATTAGATCTACAACAATCATTAATTTAAAAGAAATTAATGAAACTTAAAGATTTTTTTAGACTGACAGCAAACTTGGTTCACATATTTATAAAATGATGATTAAAATTTTAAATAAGTTTGGCCAAACCTGTACTCTTCATACGCTTAGAAAATCTCACACATAAGCCAAATTAGTCACGTTCTAAGCCCCTTTAGTTAAAACTATGAAGAATCAAGATAATTAAAATAAAAAGCTATGGAGATACTATTTTTCCTTTTAATTTTAACTTTGTATTCGATAGCATCGCCAGAAGATTATTGTTTTCATTAAGTTTTTAATCACGACCGCCATGAGTCATTATTGTTCCACAATTCAAATAGCTTAAAATTGTAAAGAAATCACGAAAAAGTCAAGCTTTTGCGGGAAAGCAAAACAGTAATTTCCACTCTTTTTATTGAAGTGCAGGACTTACTTGAATAAGGTTATGTCAAACGTTTAACGGCTATGTAAATGCTGTTCATTCAAATGTAATTTAAATATACTCTGATATTAATCATGTTATCAACCTTTAAGTTTTGCTTGTGTGATTTTATCTTTTTAATAGTAAACTATTTCTTATTTCATGTCGTCCGGTACCGTTTCAGCAGGTCTTAGTTTAGTTTAAACAATATCAATTTCAATATATACAACATAAATATACTACTCAATTTTTGCTAAGCACCATGAGTATTTGTTTTATATTATCACAAGTATACAACAGATTTCATTCCGATTTTAGAAAAATTTTATTCAGCAAAGTTTTGAGATCATCTGACATGAATCCGTGTTTACTAATCCGTTACAACTCGTCTAGGTAGCATGGAAAGCACGCACTCCAATATTTACATGTCTTGATGTGGTGTACAATCCCATGTCTTGTGTTTTACGGCTTATTTTTCTTACATATTAAAAGAAATAGAGCTATAGAGGGCTGTAAGGATGGTGCACTTATGGTACACCACTGTCATCACAGGAGCCTAGGAGAGAAACAGGGTAAATGATACACCCGCCAGGAGGCATGCTAGAGGTCGGAAAACGGCCACAACACAAGCTCTGGATCGGTTTTTGGTCATTCAGCACGTTGTTCAAGGTTTTCAAGAGCAACTTCCCTTCTTTTAACGTAGACGGTACAGTGAAGGCTGCATGAAGGTAATTCGCGGTCGAGAAGACCTTGCATCCGTATCCCCTTGACGCGTCGACATCGCCAGGTCCGTTTTGAATGGACCATAAATCATGCACGGTGGACCATGCAACACCGGAGACACGTTCTGTTCACTGATGAGTCCAGGAGAAGACGAGGAGAACGGTTTCAGGCTGCAAATATTGCTGAACATAACCGCTATGGAGGTGGGTCAGTTATGATGTGGTGAGGCATAAGCTTGGATGAACGAGCGACCTCGTTGTGCTCAAAAAGCCACATTGACAGGTCAGTGATACATAGACGATATCTTGGGCAACCAGGTTAGGTTGTGTGCCGAAGCAGTAGGCAATCAGTTCACTTTTAGATTAATGTACTATAATGCTCGCTCACATAAGTCCTGGGTGGTCCAGGACTTCCTAGAGGGGAAGTCTATTGAGGACATGGACTTGCCAGCTCGCTCACCTGACTTAAATCCCACAGAAGACACGTGGAATGAGCTGCAGGGTTAGAATTTCACCTCGTCAGCTGCAACCCAGAACCATCCAGGAGCTTTGAGTCATGTTGGTCCAAGAATAGAAAGCTTTGCCCGTTAGAACCATCAGTCCTAATGAAACCTAAAGGGAGCATGAGAAGGCGCTGCTGGTAGTCACGGATCACACGGTATTAGTCTTAATTAGTAAAACAGTAACAAAAAAGCAATTTAACAAATTTGAAAATCACGCTGCATGTTATGAAATCTTCAAAGAGGGGGGTCATTCTCTTCTTTAGAACAGAATCGTTTAAAACTCATTTATGTGGTTAAATTCGTCCTTCAGCTGAATTGATAAAACAATATATTAACATGAAAAACCTTTCGCATGGCGTTAATAAAATTATCCCCAAAATATTCACACTCAAATATATGATGCTTAGCGAAAGTTGAGAAGTATATAAACAGTAAGCATATACAATGGCAATGATAGATTTCGTGGATTTAAAATCAAGTCAGATGTGACTTATGTAAATTTCTTTCCACACATTATGTACTTATAAAATATACACATAATATGTTAGAAATAATACAAAATTAAAAGCAAATCAGATATATAATTAATTAAAAAAATGAAAAAAAAAATTTAAGAACGTTATTTTGTGAGTAGTAGAATAAGAAAAAGTTTGTTTCAAGATTATTGTATAATATTGAGAGATTACCCCAAACAATTTATATTAAAAACTAGAATATTGTTTCATCTAGTATTCAAATTAAATTTTAGCAGGTCTTAATAAACCATGGTAACGCCACTGTATTGCAGCTCAGAGAACGCGTTGTACGTTTAAATGGATAAAAATTGAGTTAAAATGAGTATGGACATTGTCAATAAGTAGCCAAACCTTACTTTAAAACGCAAAGAACGTGTTAAATTTCACAGCACAACATTTGAGCGTTGGATTATCAGAACTAAAAACATGATGTGTCTTTGAACATTCCCAATAATCAGAAGATACCATTTACAGCGGTAAATTATGTCCAACCAGAATAAATCTGTATTAATCCCAAAAGGGATAGAAATGACTATGTCATTATCACTATTATAACAATCCCGTGACCCTAATGAGTAGTCTTTCAACAGAAACACAACCGGAACCTAACACAAGCTCCTATAAAAATAAGTTTACCAAGCAATTTTTGTATATCCTTTAAGGAAGCTGAATCTCTATAACAAGGATTTTATTAATGACTTAATCTTGATAAACATATCCTCTGTCAAAAAGACATATCTATTAAAAAACTGTAAAGGAAACACGAAAAAAAAGACTAATATAGCTAATCTCTGAAGCATAAAAATGTGATTCGTTGAAAAAATGTGTAACATTCAATAATAAGAAGTTTGTGTAAGTAAACAAAAAGCTATGAATCAAGTCTTGCTAAGATTCTTTTGCACGATTATTGAAGAAAGGATGATGACCCAAAAGTCAGGTGTGACTTATTTATAACAAGTGATAATACACTACTTCTCTGATAATATTTTCAACACTAAATTGTATTGTCCGATTCTGTTTCGACGTAGTAAATTTCGGATATGAACTGCCATTGGTATGGACGCGTTGCTAACCAACTTCTTTATTATTTGACTAATCACAATCTGCAAATTACTGACAAGGTTCTTGAATAAGCAGTGTACTGCCCGGGAGCCTTATGAAATACAAAATGTGTGGTATTTTTTTCAATTATAGTCATTTCTTTTATGAAATAGCATTAATAAAATAACACAGAGTTTCTAAAGAAAATCAGTTTATCAACATCCTTTATTTGAGAGAAAGATAAAGACATGTCATACTTTTTTTCTTAAATTAATCTACATTATAGTGGTAGATCGCCATGTAAAAAAATAAGATCGATTAAAAACAACAACAACAACAATGAAACAAATCAAAATCATCTTTAATGTCAAACCCATTTAACATGGATTCATTTAAAAAAATACTCATTTTCTGATAGCATTGATAGTTTTTAAATACAAACTAGTGCTAAAATCTAATATATAAAGCACGTTTACAAAAGTTTTTCTTATTGTATAGATGATTATTTAAAGTTAATCTAAAACAATAGAAATTCATCAAACTTTAAGAGGAAAACGCGTTTGAATACAAATACTTTTGTCGCTGCTAAAAGGTGTTATTCTGCACATTCAAGTGAATAAAATCTTTACTTTGGGAAGAACAAATTTTGTTGCTGTATAAATGTTACAGCTCCACAAAAGGCACTGCAAAGGCTATACTGTATTTTTAATTCATTCTGATTTAGATTCGAACAATTGCGGGACTTTAAAATTTGAAAATGACACGGTGATGGAATGCAAGTCCGCACGCTTAATTTATAAACCAAACAAGGTACACGAAACACGCAAATGGGTCCGGGAAATGAACAATGAAGCAGTAATGATTTATGATCACAAGAAAATACATAACGAGAGCAAATACTTTGAATCAATAGAGGATGACAGTTTCGTCTTATCTATATCAGCAGTAAACGCAACAGACATTGGGGATTATCTAGTAACCTGTGGAAAATCAGGTGATACTGACCGGTCAAACCTAAAAGTTACTGTAAACAATAATGGTGAGTTTTTGAATTGTCTTTTCTTTTTCTGGACAATTTTAAACGATATGAAACATATTTTAGATTCTAAAATACTTTTACTAATTTACTAATTCTATTGATGTCAAAAGGTGTGCTTATTACCACTTAGTACTGATTTCCTAAAATAATATCAAAGTGCCGACTTGCTCATCATTCATCAACACATTTAAATATTTTATAATGTAGAAAATTTATAAGGCGCCCCTTAAGTCCAAAATAGCTAACTTAAGAGTCCAAAAATCAATGGAAGATTCATGTTATTTACCACTTTAGGATTTACAGCTGTAAACTCGTTAAATGACATTTAGTTTTGTACTCATCAACCGATAATTATCTCATATTTGTTTTCATATTGTGCTCCATTTAATAAATAATCAACTCATGTTTGTAATCTGAATACATTTTACAATCGTCGTTAATAATTCCTTTTTACTCTTTACATATTCCAGTTGCTTTGTTAAATTAGTGACATTAAGCACCTACGCTGTGTTTGTTGATACATTTAATATCACACAGAAAATAAAACAAATTTTGATTTTGAGTAGATTCTTTTATTTTCTTCTGAAACAATTGGTGGTGGTGTGCAATATAAATATATTTATACATTTTTAGTATAGATGGGTGGAGAGCTGAAAATCATGCAAAATTAGTAACTTTTCATATTCTAAGATCATGTTAAGTAGAAATTTATTCTATTAGACCGCTTCTTTTGCTATATGCTGCCCAAGCATACACCTTTAAGTGTAATAATATTCTTACGTAGATTTTAAGAAATGAATAAAATCAAATTGATTTCAAGCAAATCACAAATCTAAATACTTATGACCGCATTCGATGCATTTTGTAAGTTCATGAGGAGAAGGGCCTCCGACCCAATCCTTTTTCAACAAGTCATATCAGTCGTGTCAGATTAGTTTGTTATGAATGTTCAGATCCCGGTACCTTTCTTTGGAGCCTGTATAGTTTAACTTGTACTTTTCTTGTTATAGCAGGAAGTTGACTAGTTTATAAATTTGAAATATGTTTAAACATAAATGCATGCCTCTTTATAACCATAGTATGTATTTCTCTATAATATAATATCTAGATGAAGCATCGACTTAGCTTATAGTTAGGAATTCTGTCTCTTTATCAATTATTGGCTCATATGATATCATTACTTACTAATTTCAGGAATCAAACTAAAATATAATCAATATTAGCTGGACGAATTGGTTACAGTGTTTTTAATAACTTTTTGTAATAGCTATTACTGTACAGTATTTAAATTTAATATTTTATGGTATTCTTTTGTACAAAATATTTTTTGTTGAAATTATAGGCACATAATATCTGATTAACAAAAACATGTATTTTTACTGACAAAAACAAACTGACAATCATTTAGAATGATGAATAAAATTTATGATTTGTTTAGGTTGTCAAGAGAAATGTGGCGAACTTTTAATGACAAATAACATTACAGAAGAAGATTCAGTTACATTTAAATTG
Source organism: Ruditapes philippinarum (assembly GCF_026571515.1). Lineage (NCBI taxonomy): Eukaryota > Metazoa > Mollusca > Bivalvia > Venerida > Veneridae > Ruditapes > Ruditapes philippinarum. The sequence goes on along the minus strand of NW_026857430.1, from coordinate 49,742 downwards.
ACTGTTTCTCCTGGTAAAGAAAAGAAACAAGCATTCACCTTTGAACAAATAAAAGGTGAAAAATACAATATTACAGAGTTTGCAGAGGAAAAGATGAATAGCCTATATATTTTAGAAACAGACTATAGTGACAGAGACGAACACAGAGTAAATTGCGGGAACATATTGACGAATTCCATACATCTGAAAATTGGTAAATAGTATATATTCTAAGTACCTGTATCTCAAATCAAATCATTTATTTGCAAATCTAATGTACATTTAGTAATAGAAAGAGCATCGAAACACGATGCTATCTGATTTGTACGAGGCGTAGCCCCCGAGTATTAATCAGATTGACGAGTGTTTTGATGTTCTTTCTCTTTTGTATCAACCAGTAAAGCACGTGCCTTTTGTCACAATATGAAACCCCAGAAAAAAGGAACCAATCAAAGAGCATCTGAATATGATATTTCTATCGCTTTCTCTTTCTATGTCGTCACAATGAGTAAACCACAGCAAAAATGAACCAATCAATATGCATGCTTTTGAGTGCGGGTAACTAATACTTGCACTCCAGTTAACGCACTGTGCATGTATAATGTATACGATTTAACACATTTCAACAGAAAGGTCCTCTAAACTATGATACAATTCTTTTTTATTGTCGGAAAATGCCAAATTCCTAAACATATACCGACTACTCTATAATTATCAAATTCTTAAAACAATCAAAAGCAAAAACATATTTCAATTAAACATAATCTTCTTAGTTTATTTACACGCAGTTACAGTCACATGATTGTTTAGACATTTAAAACTATGTATTTGACATATATGATACGACTATAAAAAGGAGTATTCACAGAAAATTCTTACTTATCTATATAAATGACATTTGAAAATGTACACAATACATGCAATAAGCACATATTATTCCCTTTAATCGAAAATTGTTATGAAACGTAATGATGAGTGCAACAAAATCATGCTATAAAGTTAAAATCTAAGGAATCGTTCCAGGTCATGATCACAGGTTAACATTTGGTTTAATAAATAAAATTGGAAATGGTCAAATGTTTTTTGTTATAAAATCACCAAAATCAAGCTTAATTCCATCATGAAGTATTACCTCATTTGTTCAATGTCTGTGCAATTGTTAAGGCAAAATATGCATAAAAATGCACGTATTACTCTAATATGGTTGCACAAAATTAATTGTATTTATCTGTTAAAATAACCAAATTCAGTTCCAGGACTTATATCATTTATATCATTTATTAAAAATTGTTTGTTTGAATGATTTACAAAAGATGAAGGAATTATACATACTTAGATAAAAATATATATATATTGAACTTCTTTCGTATTTACCTTATTCCACGTATTTTAATTTTACAATGTTGCCAATTAGTCATTCAAGACATTTTCATGAGAGAACTGTACAAATGTTGCTATTTTTTGTTCTGTCCTGTATCGTTAAATTTATCTGAGTGAGTATTTTCATTGATGAAGTATTTGCTTTTAAAGCAATGTAAACAGTTTTAGTAACACGTTTTCTTCAAATACTCTTAATACATAGTTAACAATTTCATAAACTACAGTATCTCATGCAAATGAACATTTTTGGTATGCATTTAATAATTTTCCATTTCGTTCACCATCAGTACCGTCATTTCCCACCGATGAATCCGCAGATTGTTGCAAACCGAAGAGATGCTTTACTAAAATTGGCATTTTAAAAACATTAGAAACGGTAGAATGTTTCGGTAAAGGTGGATCAAAGCCATTATGCCTTTATTTGTAACAGAACGAAAATATACTTACGAATGGTGGAAAAATACATCAAGTAACTTAAAATTCTTAATTTCAGTATTTTTTGTTTTATTCCTATCATTTTATTTCACAAAGCATTCGTCTTGGACATCAGTTTTTCAACGTTTGTACAAATTGTAAGTAGAAAAAGACCAATGCTATTGAAGTGTATAAGATAGAATAAAACAGAATGGAATAATAATAGATTTTGTTAACTAGATAACAATATAAAAGTATTTTGCTTTTTAGTTTCACCAGAAAACATTGACGTTAATGTAAGTGATGTTCTGGAAGGAAAACATGGTAAGGTTCAATGTATTGCTAAGAACAGCACACTACAGTCAAGGCCGGAACTTTTTATAGATAGCCAAAATGTTACTAACATAACGACACAAGTAAAAACAATAGCTGGAAATTTGTACACTTACAACACGTCGACAACAATGCTATTTAAACGGCTTAATAAACAGGAAAAAATATTGTGTTGTAGCACTGTTGATGGCAGTATTTGCGGAAAGACAAAAATCAATGTGTTGTGTGAGTTATTATTTATATTGTTTGTTAAAATCATCACCTAAAACGGATGAAGATCTTTCTTAAATTTAAAATATCAATTCTAGTCTCTTTCGTCTCTTTCGTCTTATTCTGCTACGCTGATTATGTGAGGTATATTTCCTGATATAAACATTTTGTTTATTTTTATGTGAATTATATGTTAAATTAAGTTTTTTTCATTTGATATAAACTGAGCTTTATAGAAAATAATCAAAATATGACATGCAATTTTGGCCCTAAAACTATAATGTAAATAGTCTTGATACAGGTCAAGCAAACAATGTTTCGTCTCAGATATCTAAGCTCTAGTTTGTTCCGTTTCATTAAACCCAGGGTGGGAATTATTTGATTTTCGGGTCATAATTTGAACAATCATAGTATAGGTTCACAATGTTTTATGCAAAACATCTAAAGTTCTAGTCTTTGAAGCTTCAGAAGATAATATTTCTGTAAGATTTTACTACAAGTACATAATAAAAATAAAAGTCTCGTGGCAGGGCCAATTTTAACCCAAGCGCTATAATTGTTTTAACCTTTTGGAGATCCACTACACAATTTCCCATGCCAAACATCTTAGCTCTTACCTTTTCATTTCAGAGGAAAAGAGTTTTTATTTAAGATTTTACTTAAAGTATATAAGAAAAATGTTTTGCCCTCGGGGCAAATCCAATTTTGACCCAAGTGCAATTATATTTTGAACAAACTCGGTAGACGTCAACTTTATAATGTTTCATGACAAATAATTTAGGTCTAGCCTTTGTCATTTCAAAGGTGCATTTTTTTAAAACGTTTTTACTACATACATAAGCAATACCCGTGACCCTAGGGCCAGGGCCAATTTTGATACTAGAGGCATAATCTAAACAACTTCGATAGAGGTATACCAAACAATGTTTCACGCTAAATATATAAGCTCTATCGTATGATATTTCAGAAAATGAGATTTTATAGTTTTACCATAAATTATGTACATAATGAAAAACAATGAACCCTGGGACAGCAAATATTTGGACCCCAGGGCTATATATTGAACAAACATTGGTAGAGGTCCTCCATTGGACGATTCATGGCAAATATCTAAACTCTTGCCTTTGTCATTTTATTTCAGTTTTAGAAGGAAAGTTTATGATTTTCCCAGTCGTAGGGCAAAGAGTGTCACTAGAGGCAACATTTTAACAACTTTGGTTAAGGACTATAGATAATATATTATTCATGTACCAAATATCAAGGTTCTAGGCCTTGTACTTTTAGACAAGAAGGGATTTTAAATTTGCATTTCTGAAAGTTATTTTCTGGCCATGTGCCCTATTTATGAAACAGACCGAAACCGTTTGAACAACTTTTTAAGGAGTCCGCAGGATCATTCCTATACAGTTTTGCTAGTGTGCAGTCATTAGTTTCAAAGATGTTGTTTAAAGTAATTGTTGACGCCGCATGAATCACGACGAATGACGATTGACGTAGCGGGATCGCAAAAGCTCACCATGTGTACGTTGTGCTCAGATGAGCTTAAAAATTTATCAAAAACAAAACTTCGTGGTTTAAAGACCTGGGTTGTAGTTGTAGCTAGAAATTAAATAAGAACTGGCTATGTAGTTGTTTTAAGCCCATGCTCTGTTACAAAAGACATAATTGAAGCAAGATTTTGATCAAGCAATTATTTCAGAACATTCTCTAACGAAAGTTACATTATGCCTAAAATTCAACCGTCTTATTAGAAAACTGAGCATCTGTAAACATTAATGCTGATAGAAATGATCATGACATTAAATACATCCTTAATTAACTCTTGGAAAATCATGCGTAGGTGTTTGTGTTTTACTGAATTTATATAGAAAAAAGAACACATGTTGCAGAAAAATAAATCGTCATCGTGTTGGCATAATTTCGATTTTTAAATAGATTTTTTTAGAAATGTAGAAATAACGTGTTTTTGTTCAATTTACCATCTGGCTTGATATTTTGATGGTTGGTACAAATGTTTTCTATTATTATAATGCCAAAAATGCATAAAATATTTCCATTGATCATATAAATCTTTACCTATACAGTTCCACCAGAAAATATTAGTGTCGAGGAAATTTCCAAACAAAATAAAGAAAATGGCGACACCATGATAACATTGAAGATCTCCGTCGCAGAATCAAATCCAAGAAGTAACATTGTCTTGAGAGGAATTAAAAATGTTCAACGTAAGTTGGTCAATAAACAGAATGAGCGAAACAATGAAACATATGGATGGACATATACAGCGGTAAATGTAGTTCAAACATAAAACGTGTTGCTTTGCTTCATTTATTAAATACACCTGATCTTTTGGTTCTAAGAATTAATATTTTAATGAATAAATTTGACTTTTATGAATACGGGATTAATATAAGAAAAAACAGTTTGAGTGAAAACTAAATAGAATTAAGAAAAATCGTTTCTGAAAATAAATGCGTAGGCACTCGGCTCATGCTAATCTGCTTACAAATATAATAATTGTGACAAATCTCAACAGACTTAGTTTCTTGCTCATGTTTTCCCATGTTTGTTGATCTGAATTGTCTATACTGTGCAGCAATGAAAAACAAGTTCTCATTTTGTTAGAATAATATTGTATGCTTTGTGGCAAAATATCTGTTTCAAAATTAATTGTCTAGCAAAATATTACTTAACTTAAACAATTTTTAATATTTCTTTTCAGATCTGGAGCTTCAATTTCACTAAAGATGATAATTTGAGGGAGATTATATGTGAAGTGAAAAATGATGATTTTCCTCATCTTGATTTAAGCTATAGATACAAACTTAATATAAGCTGTATGTTGTTTGCTTAATTACTCCTTTTGCTTTTGAGTATCTATGTTCTTAACTTAAAATATATTAGAAAGTTAGTTAGCAAATATTTACGCTATGAATTTTATGTCTAAGTCATATTTTAATATTGTATAGCATATTCGAACGGAATTTCTTTAAATGCTAAGTTGAAAGTTTCAATAAAACTATATTTCTTTGAAACCCATGCGTATTTTGACCTAATAATTAAACAAATTATCATTCTTATGTTGTTTTGTATGGTATTTTTCCTTATTTCAGACTATCCCGTTACTTAATCAGATAGAGAACAAAAACTCGTTTGCCTTGGTGAAGATGTTGATTTGGTCTGTAGTGTGGACAGCAATCCCCTTTCAAATCTCTCGTGGCACAACCAAACCGGCATTATTGAAGGTTTCATGCAAAAAATTTATTGTTCTAATGTCGATATTGCCATGTACACAAGACCGATCTATGTTAAGAACCTGACTTCAAATAATTTAATTAATTAAAAAATTAGTTTGATATCATACACCTGTCATTTTACTTACTATTTAAATCACATTTGAAAGCCATTTCAACACCTTAATATGTAGGTCACTTCTGACTCTTATATTGTCAAGAAAATAATGTTTGATTCTACGTATATGTTGGTATTATGCTTGTATGTTAGTTTTGTTGCATTAAAAATAACGCTTGTGCTGTACGTAAATGTCATATGATGTCACTATTGTTCAGCTTTACTGGGAAAACCACATGTGCGTCGTAGTGCATTATTTTAGAGCAGACAACCAACTTGAACCACCAAAATTGTGTTGTATAGTTTCCAAAATTAAATGATTCATAGTACAAAAGATGGAATGTTAATACATAGCGGTACAAAAGAAATCGTTTGAATTCAGCGATTTTTACCATTTGTCCACAGTGCCACTATGATCATGTAATAAAAACATAATTAACGCAATAGATCGATCAACATTTCAAATAAAGTTTATTCACTTCTTTAGAGAAATTTGGAGCAAACAGAATTGAGCTTCGTTTAACAAACGTTTCGACTGACCATTTCCAGACGTATAGTTGCAAGGCACATAACGGAATTGGTGGAATTGTAACAAAAAATATAACGCTTATTGTGAAAGGTATTATTTGTTCACCACATTCTTTGATGTAATTGTTGATGTAAAAGTGATCTAGAAATGAAATAAACTTAAAGCAGTGCGCTTTCTGATACATTGTTATTGGTAGAAAATATGGAAACCCTCAAGGGAATCACGTCTCTGGGTGTTCAATACTATAAAACAACAATTATCAATAAGTTATAATATTTTGAAAATGAGTTTTATCACCTGGACATGTGTAGTTTAACAACATAGTGTTACCATATCTAGATACATTACAAATTAGAACATTTAAAACAAACAAATATTCCAAACGATTTCTCGAGTGTCTTTAAACCCTTGTGTTATGGCACACGTTTCTGTTTGTATTGAATCTATTAACATTAAAATCACAACACTGTAACATTTAACTGTTAAGACATCAAATCATAGGTTAAAAAGCATATTTTCCTTGTTGTTTCAAACATTCCATGCAACAGCCTTTTACTTTTCCTGATACAAAAATATGAAAGTTTCTTGAAACTGACTTTTTAATACCACTTCTTGATTGGTCTTCGAAGTTTAGGTTTGTTAGTCTATCTAAATGTGATAATAATATAAGTCATTTAAGAAATAATCCTGCCATATGTTTTGCAAAACATTATCACAATACGTTGTTTTCAGCTAAACATACGTTCTTATAATTACTCATATATAACAAAAAAGGAAACTAGGTTATTAAGTTCCAGAATCCCTGTATACTTAGTTGAGAGGTGTTCAATTTCAAAAATAAGTTTTATCAAATATACTATATACTCTTATATTTTGGCCATAACCAAATTATTGACATGAAAATCATTTCATATCTACATTATATGAATCTGTAGAAATCCAAACTCGCAAAATGAAGTTACCATAATTATAAACTCATGCAATATTCCATATCTATCAACTAAGAAAATTAATTAATGTTTTCTTGGATCGTTCAAACCACATAGCATTATCAAGTGTAATTTAGTGCTAAAAAATTACGCAATTGTGTGATCATTGTTACTTTATCTCAAAAGTACAAGTATATAAATGTTCACTAAAAACAACACTATCAAATCATCCTCGGAAAATGTTTACATCTGCGGAATAATTCGTCAACAAAAAATCAAGAAACAAATTAGAGACAAGCAATATTTCATTTTTATTCAAAATTCAATGTATATGTAATGTATAAGGAAACGATGAATTAGGATCAAAACATTGTAACACATCATTTCAAATATTTGTTTCTAATTATAAGGCCAAGAATGCGATCTAGTTCTCATCAATTGTTTTAGAATATTCTTGTATCTGGACAGTACATTTGTTATTGGCAATCAAGATTTCTTTGAGCATATTTGATTATGTTTGAACTACATCTACTACTATGTCTGGCCGACTGATAGGTTACGCAGTAAATATATACGTTAATCTTTTTCGATTTTTATCTACAAAACAGGACTGAGATTGCTCTGAAAAGTCATATTTCGTCATAGATTTGGAAAGTAAATTGTGTCCTGATGAACATATATATAAATTATAGACACAAAAGAAAGACTCTAATGAGGAATTCTATAATGATCAGTTTCAATAACGCTTGATTGCTTTTCTTTTCTCCCTCAGATCCATCAGAAATTGTAATATCCGAGGCAATAAACCCATCGGCCGAGTCAAACATTGCCTGTATCGTGGTACCGATTATAGGTTGTATAAGTTTTGTAATTCTGTTTGCGGTTATTGTGGCTGTAGTCATCCATGGGAGACGACAGAATGCACAGACAGGACGAACATTCATCAAATTGAAGCTGAAGAAAGGAAAGCGTATGTATATCGTATACATGTACATAGAATCTCGATTCAGCATTGTCCATTGTATCACTTTGTCTTAACATGCACACTTGAGTCCTTATTTGTCTACTTTATCCCTTGTGTGCACTTATGTAAGTGGGCAATATCATGATAAGTCAAAAGCATATAAGACCAAATAATGAGAAGGACATGAATATAATTATTTATCATTTTATTTTTATGTTCTATGTAGTCGATAAGGCTTAAATCTTAATAAGCATTTTTGTCGCCAACACAACGAAGGGCCTAAGGCGATTTTCTAGCTTTACTGGTGTGGGGCCTCAGGAAACTCTCCGTGCATGAGGGCACGATAAGTCACCTGCGTATAACTACCGACGTTCTTTAAGCCAGCTGAATTCAAATACGCAAGTGTTTTGATGAATTTGAGTGAGAAACCTTGGCAATTTCTCACAATGCAGTGTATACGGGATGTGTTCTTTGTTTTCCTACCACGGAAGTTATATGCAAATAATATGTCCTTACCATGCTATATTTTCAGAGAATTACATCCTTCTGGAAACGGTAAGCGAACTTGAACATTTTTGCGTTTGCAGGTGTTTAATATGTGCATAGAGAAATTTTAATGACAACTAAACTTTCAATCCTTAACTAATTCCTCTGCATGATGTAAATACAGGATATCATATAAGCTTTGTTATGCCAATATCCCTATGATTTTCATAGATTGATTGTCTGTCCCGTTTCTGCAAAATATATAGTAGGTCGGCTATAACAGTTACAATTTTGTCATTTTTTGTTTTGGCAACAAACAAATTAATATTGGGTTGAACTTTGTTACAAGTAAAATAAATAGCATCGAAATACGAGGCTATGTGATTAGTACAAGGGGACAAAGCCTCTTCCTCTTTAGCACCATAGGTCAGTATAAAACACATTTCCTGCTATCACAATATGAAACCCCTGAAATAAGGAACCAAAGAACGAGCATCTGAATTGAATAATATTATGATATTTCTATCTTAATCCCTTTCTCTGTCGTCACATTATGTTAACCCCAGAAATATTGAGCCAATCAATGAGCATGGTCTGGAGGGCGGGTAACTTATACGTACCTGCACTCCAGTAAACGCACTGTTCATGTATGTGTAAACGATTTAACTCCTCTTGACACATTTTCAACAGAAAAGTATCCAAACTAGGATACAAAAACTGATGCTATTATTCAACACCTTTCTTTTCATTATTTTATCTTATATCGTTTTCTTTAAAATTGAGTGTTTTTCAATGTTGAGAATGACTTTTGTTACGTTTTGTAACCGATTAAATTCAAGAACTTTGTCAGAATAGGCTTATAAGACCACAATTAAGACTTTTTCTTATCAACCTATTTTTTAATCAGGTTTGTTATTAAAAGGCTCAACATTTTGTGAAATACATGCACATTTAGTATGTCGCTATAATTAAACACGAACAATTCTGTTACAAGTATATCAGTTTAAACTATATTTATTTGAATTTCGAGTGATATGTCTCGTACTTAACTTTTATTTGTTATATTTTACTTGTTCTTCTTAATCATTGATTCTGGCACTTTTAAGTGGTGAAAATTGAGTACCGCTCAAGCCGGTGCTAGGGGACATGAAAGATGTTGTGCTTCTTTCAATATCCCTCATGTACAGACTCAATCAACCAGAGTCTGAAATTTTCATGCAATTTTGCTGTTTAAATGCTTCCGAGGGATCACTTTTTCCAGTTATATGACCAACATGTTAAAATTGGCGTCAAGAAATATAAAAACGATATTAAAAGAAACTCCGTTTTGTCATGTCATTTTTTTACTTTTAAGTGCCCATAAACAACAGCTTGTCAGAGTCTGGAAACGCAGCAGAACCGCCAGTATACGCATGCGTCATTCCAAAGAAAGACAGAGGGAAATCCCATGCTAATAATGCGACTGGAAATGATGCAACTAACAAAAATGTAATCATTGAAAAACTTTGTTATATTTATTTTCTGATATTTGATGTATTGAACCTAATACAAGGCATATAGTGTTTCTCTCTTATTGTGCAAAGCAAAGTTAAAAAATCTCATACGGTATTTTTTGCACAATAGGGTCATAATTTCAGTCTGTGATAGTGGACTTTAGAATTGTTTCATTCTTTATTGTCTTTCATCAACGGACCCGAGTAAGCCTGCAATTTTCTTTAACCCTGTAAGATTCTCCTTATTTTAATTTTTAACTTAATTTTACTTTTTTAAAATTTATAACTGTAATGTATATTGTTTATTGTAATATATTTAGGTTCATGCAAATTTTCGCATTTCGCATGCAAATCTCTTGTTATTTGGGAAGAACGAAGCAAAATCAAGGGTATGTGTGTATGATTACATTAAAATTTTACAGAACGAAAGGGACGACAATCTGGTGAATGCTGACCTAGATCTAGCCGACTATCCTGACCTGGTAGCTAGGCGACCTCTTGTTACCATGCGACAAAGTATGTCTCAATGGAAACAGGACGTTTTGGCCCCAAACCAAATGGATATTGAGATCTCACGAGGATATCATGCTGATGCAACTTACATCCCAGAAAGGTGTGTATAAATATAATCAACTTTTATAAACATGAATTTATAATTATTAAGGAACTTTTGTGAAAAATAAAATTATTCAAAACGTAACATTTATTTTATTAGATAAAGGTACATCAGCGTGCTAGCATTTGGATAATTATAAATATTTTGATAATCATACAAAATACTGGAAACAGGCAAAATATGAATGTCTCGAATGTCAATTTAAGATGAAATTTTATTTGTAGTGATATGGAGGGTGCACGAATAACCGACATTATAATTGAGGACAGCGGTGAAGTAACATACGAGGTTGTCGAGTCTGGTAGTAACCGAGGTTGTAAGAAATTGGTGTCCTCCGATGGATTTTCCTTTTGTGTTAAAGTAAGTTTCTATTATGAAATGTTAAACAACAATAATATTCTGTTCAAAATTGAGACCCGTTCGACATAAACATGTAACATACAAATTAGTTCAATTTTGTCTGAACATATAATATTTAAGCATGTTAGCGCTAATTGTGTTATAACTTGCGACAAAATTAGCAAAATGTAAGCAAAGTAATATTTTAAGTTACATACAAAATACTCAATCACTATAACTGTACCTCGATATAATCATGCCTTTTGTTTCCGTAATTATTTCATTATCTTTTTGTAAACAGAGTAGGAAAGATCAAGAATCTCGAAGGAACAAGAATATGACTTGTAAAGCCACAGTCTCCCAGAGGGACGAACTATTTATAGCGGGGAAATTTGAACATTGTCACCCAGCTGACAGCAGCCTAACGAAGAAAGTTAAATTACGGAAAAATGTAAGTACCAAGTGTATGCCAAAATATTTATATTATAGTAATGCGCAAATGGAAAGATATTTATTTTTTTATATTATAGATATAAACCAAATATATAATCAAAAATAAATGTCAAAGGGAAATATTTTGAAACGAACACATTACAAACAGCCTTCTTGAATATTAATATCTTTACTTTACATTATTTTTCTTTAGTTTAATTGTCTTGAAACATTTTTAACACGATCTTTCTACATAGGTGAAACAAGCTGGCAAAGAGAACATATTCACTTCCGCCACAAAGGTAGTTGACCTGGAGTTACCAAGAACTTTCAGTGGTCAAGATTTCAATTTGGTCAACACAACATCATTTGCTAGAGTTGTTAACCGCACCAGAGCGAAAATCCAGATTTCCTCATCGGGGACCTACATGTAAACGGCGCTCGCCATCTTCTCTTTGCCACTGACAGACAGCTTCAACTCATGAAATCATGTCGGCGCTGGTTCTTGGATGGTACTTTTAAGATAGTGAATGAGCCCTTTTCTCAGTTATTTTCGATCCATGGTTTTTTGAAAAGTGGTGACTGCATGAAACAAGTTCCATTTATGTTTGCCCTCATGACCCGTAGACGTACTGAGGATTACAAAGCTGTTTTAGAGAAGGTTTTAGATGTTCTTGGTGGTGAATGCGATGTTCAAGGCTTTGTAATGGACTTTGAAACAGGTAGGGAAGCGAATACTTGTGAATACATAAATTCATTCCGTAAATTAATATGATTTGTAAATTAATATGAGGAATCGTAATCCTTGAAAAAAAAACACAACACTTTATTATATAAACCCTTATTGATATTTGAATTGGTACTGTATTGTACTATTTCTATCTGACACGACATACCCTAGTTCTTCTTAGGCATGTGGAACGAAACCGAGTTCCGGCAAATAGAAACGTACATGTTCATCTATTAAAAACGAATGTAATAATCTGTCCAATGTATTCATTTCCTGTGCATTTATACTAATTTTAACTTTACAGCAATGTGGCAGGCCGTCAAGGACTTTTTCCCAAACGTTTCCATAAAAGGGTGCATCTTTCATTGGTCGCAGGCAGTCATGAGGAAAATAGGAAACATTGGGCTGAAGCAGACGTACGAGGGAAGACAGGCCATACATTGGTATATTACGAGATTACTGGCGTTACCGTTCCTGCCAGCTGAACACATCAGATTTAATTAAATACGTAAATATGAATATGCTGTAAAATTATAACGATCGTTACACATTGAAAGAAAAAGAAAAAACAACTACAACAAAAACAGACAACAAAAAGACACTGTTCACTTAAATCAACATATGCAGCGGGTCTTAATTTACGGCTATAAAACATGTGAATATCTTTTGATAAGCAAAAACGATAAACATAAAAAACAATTCAATAAATCAACTATAACATAAAGGATTAAATTAATTGTTATATTACCATATACGTGATTATACAATTATTTTGAATTGTTACAGGCTACCACCGTAGAAATAATGGAAAGGCCGGTAGAGGGAATGTCCAGATGTATGTACTAATTCCCATTTGTACGCGGAAAGTGAACTGGTATCCATTCAAGCACAACAAGTCAATGAACACTTACTTACGAGGTACAGACGTCCCAAGTATCGAAGGCTGCATGAAAAACTAGAGAAGCTTTGGGACGCCTATGACACTCGGGAGTTGATAACCTCGGATTTCCTCACAGAGGTTGCTTAAGTGTACATGTAAATGATATAAGTATGCTCATGTACTGTGCTCATGTACTGAAAAGGAAAGCTATAGACACTATACTACAGACTAAGACTAAGACTAAGTAAAGTTGTTTAATTGTAAAATTGCAAAAATGTTATTTATAAAAAGTGTCTGTTCACATTTGTTTCGGTTCAAGTAAAATTGTTTAACTGTTTCTTAATTGATTGTTTGTGTATTATATTTTTTCAAATAAAGTTTATGTTCTGTTCTGTTTGTATTAATAAAATATTATCTATATATGTTGTAAATAATTGTTTGTTTGTGTATTATATTTTTTCAAATAAAGTTTATGTTCTGTTCTGTTTGTATTAATAAAATATAATCTATATATGTTGTAAATAAAGTTTATGTTCTGTTCTGTTTGTATTAATAAAATATTATCTATATATGTTGTAAATAATTGTTTGTTTGTGTATTATATTTTTTTTAAATAAAGTTTATGTTCTGTTCTGTTTGTATTAATAAAATATTATCTATATATGTTGTAAATAAAGTTTATGTTCTGTTCTGTTTGTATTAATAAAATATTATCTATATATGTTGTAAATAACTGTTTGTTTGTGTATTATATTTTTTTTAAATAAAGTTTATGTTCTGTTCTGTTTCTATTAATAAAATATTATCTATATATGTTGTAAATAAAGTTTATGTTCTGTTCTGTTTGTATTAATAAAATATTATCTATATATGTTGTAAATAATTGTTTGTTTGTGTATTATATTTTTTCAAATAAAGTTTATGTTCTGTTCTGTTTGTATTGATTACTTTTCCCCTACTACTATTATAATCTAGTTTTTATACAAAATGATTAAATATATATATTAATTGATTCATTTCATCATTTAAATGCTATTAATATATCGGTTTAAAATACAGTACATATTCTGAGGCCAATTTGGTAAAGGGCCGAAACGTCCGGGGCCGAAACGTCTTGGGTAGTTTGGGGCCGATACGTCTTGGGGCCGAAACGTCTCGAAATCGTCTCAATAGATTTCAATAAAAACGGTGTAGCAGCGATTGCAGGCAGCTATGGAGACAAAACTAAAGCATGTCAATTAAAAGCGGCTAATATTATTGTAAAACGAACATTAACAACGAAAGCCAAATTCCGTCACAAAAGAATATCGTGCCATGAACATTTATGCAACTGATGAAAATGATTAAAATGACTCCATTTAATGACAATATTTATATATTTATGAATGGCTTCATATACCATTTTAGTGAATAGAAATCACTTCAGTGATACGATAGAGCTGGCATGTTTTAACCAAGTGCTTTAGGGTTACAATTTCTTTGTTTTGTAAATATTTGATTTCAACACGTATATAGAAGTTGTTCTGGTTAGAGAGATTATTCCGACACTGAATTATTTATGTTATGTAATATCTTAATCATTTTTGTGTTTATTTAAGATTTTGACCAACCTTAACAAAGTTTGGTTCACCGATATAACGACACACGACAAAATTATTTACGAAAATGGACTCTGGTACTTTTTTAAGATTTTGATTCATTTACTTTTTACTTTTCATATTATTTATTTATTCCTTTTTGTGATTGATGTTGTTTTATTGTTGTTGTTGAGATTTTAACCATTTTTGTAAAAAAAACTTTCGCAAGTCAGTGGCTAGTGATCAAGACAATTCTAACTACCTTCTTCAGTGGAATAAAAAGAATGCTTTGAGGCAAATAATAGAGATCAACAAAAAGACATTAAAATATGTTACCAAATTTCCAAAGAATATCAAAGTCTTCCACCTCCCTCTCTCAAATATTACTAGGTGTCCATGTGATTGATAGCAAAAGAAAAAGTAAAAAAAGAACACATTGTCGGGCATATTTATGTGTCGTAAGTTATCTCTCCATACAACAAGTACATATTGAATTAAATCCCTGTAATATATTTAGGTAAATAATAGTTAGTAGCATTTTCAAAGTTATTATTTCATGATTTCATTACCAATCTGATTTTATAGACGGAACTTCACATATATGTATGGATCAGTTATTTACCTGCCATTTTTCCCCGTAATAGATTATGAAGTAAACAAATAATTTAGGAGAATAAGGTTTCTTTCATTCAACTTAAAAATACAAAAATAAACACATTTAGAGTATATTTTTGTAATAAATTGGGTGTGTTATTTGTTCAACAATATGATTTTCTTTTGTATGAAAGGTCATATTATAGTTTAATAGCTGATTTTGTGTAAAATTCAATGTAAAAATGTTACTGATTGATAAACAACTTTTGTCTTTCTTTCGTGCTTGATTTAATAAGATTTGTTCGGTTTTAAGTCACAACGGCATGGGACTTATGGTGACTTTTCAGTATACTAGCGGAGGATATATTTTAGGTGTTTCTTTTGTGCATAAGAGGGCACATAAGTAGATCATTTGATATCCAGTAAGTTTACTCGAGAGTTAAAAAACATGTGTTATTTCAAAAAATATGATAAACAAGATCAACAAGGAAAGGCGGCGTCCAATGAACGCAACCCCCATATGACCCAGCAACTAGAACCAAACAAAAACAGGACAGGGCAAAGACAGACCACGGACATGTTAATCATTAAATGATAAATTTGTAACTGATTAGGAATTCAAAGAAAATAATAATAGGCCCACAAAGGGGTAGGGGACAGGAGACCGGGGGAAGGGGGGGGGGGTAATCAGAGAAATAAAAACTAGAGGCAATGGGGAAGATACTTACCGTAGACGAGAAAACAACAAGGGACACAAGCAAAAGTGTCACCAAAACAGTATGAAACAACATAGACATACATCTAAGGAACACAGTGGGGCGCCGCCTTGGAACGGTCAGCAGCATAATAATGACTGCTGTGGAGTTAAACCGGTTAATGGTGCACCAAACCTCGCTCTTAGCCCCACCATGTCCTATTAACGAGACAGTGTAAATGAAATGTATCCCCGCCAAGTGAAATTCTAACAGTTGTCATGGTTACAAAAGGTTAAATAAGTAAAACACTAAAATGATCATGTAGAAACATATAAAAGTAAACCCAATGACCATAACAAAAGTACTCAATGTCCTAAAGGAAGACAGAGCAACAAGAAAATCACCTACAAGGGCCCGGCGAAGCAAGGCAGAAGACGAACATTAAGACAATTCAGTCCCAAAGGGCTTTACGAACTATCCATCATAGAGTCTCCCACTTGGTCCGTCAGATGCAATCAAAAGAGGAAAGCGTAGTGTCCAACTGTAAAAGGGTTGAACACTAAACATGCAGTATGTCTTAAAATAGTAGGGTCATAACCTCTTTTAATAAAACGTTTAATGATTTTAGTAAAAACAGCAGAAAAATTACCATGACCCAAAATCTTACGAAGTTTGTAAAATATGATAAACAAGATCAACAAGGAAAGGCGGCGTTCAATGAACGCAAATCACATCTCCATAAAAACAGGCTGGCTAATCCTTTGTCGCAGAAGAGTTTTTAAATCACTATTGAATTTAGAAATTAAATCAAAGTTACGATTGTAAAATTTAGTAAAATATTTCCGTAATTTATGATAGCGGTAGCCCTATTTTAGAAGCTTGCCGGTAATAAAAATAGTCCGCTCGTTGAAATCCTTTACGTTGCTACAAGCTCTAGCGAATCTAATTAACTGAGAAACATAAACCCCGTAAGTTGTTGCATGGGGTACGTCTCCATCTAAATGTGGATAATTAACTATACAAAAGTCAAAGTCATCTCTTTTATCATAGATTTTCGTGTAAATAGAATTGTTGTTGATAGTAATATGAAGATCCAAAAATGATGTACTAAAATTTGAAGAGTTCGTTTTATTAAGTTGTAGTTCATGCGGATAAATGTCAGACACCATTTGATCAAAATAAGGATTATCTAAATTAAAAATATCATCAAGGTATCTGGAAGTATTATTAAATGCGACTATAACATCTTGTTGTTTATCTTTAGAGAGACTCAACATAAAGTCTCTTTCATAGCAGTACAAAAACAAATCGGCGACCAGGGGTGCACAATTAGTACCATAGGAATTCCTATGATCTGTTTAAATAGGGTATTACCAAACCTGGCATAAATGTTGTCTAAAAGAAAAGAGAGTGCTCTACAAACTTCGTCACAGGTCCCCATAGTATAATGTTGAACAATACCGTTAGTAAAAAAAGCTTTGTTAGAATTACATGCAAGAAAGGTAACTTTTTCCCGTGCAAAAGTTTTCTGAATTAGGGAAATTAGTTTATCATTGATTAATTTATGTGGCAAAGTTGTATAAAGTGTAGAAAAATCGTATGTACTGACAGTTGAAGCTTGAAAGTTCTTAATTTTGAATTTATCAAAGATTTCACCACAATTTTTAATTGACCAAAAGAGATGTTTGCCTGTGTTTTCATAGACTTTATCATAATATCTAATTACATGTGTTTTAATGGCAGTCAAACAAGACGTCAATAAAATACAAAGTTTACTTGTAGTGCAAGATGTAGAATTAGCAATGAATCTAGCTTTGTAAGGTTTTTTATGTAATTTAGGAATCCAATACATAATAGGAAGTTTGAGTTCTTTTTCATTAATTTGTACTTTAAGATTGGAAATATTTGTAATATGATTGTTTACAATGTCTTTTTCGGAGGCAGAGGTTTTAGAATACGCATTAGTACTATTTAGTTCATTATGCAAAACGTTAATGTAGTGGATTCGTCATACAATTAAAATATTATTAGCCGCCTTGTCCGCTGGCACCGAAACAAATTTTGAATGAAAAGCTAGAATATCTTTTTTCAGATGTCTTAAAGTAAGTCTTGGTTTAAGTGGCAAAAGATGTTCATTTCCACGATAAAAATTAATACGTGAATCAAAGTCTTTTTTTATTCACACACGGATTCAAATGTGATTTAAAGTAGTCAACAATCTTAAATAATCTGCCAAGAAGGCTCACAACACATTTGTGTACATTTGATCGCTAGATATTTGTCATAATTTATTTCTGTTATATACCATTATACAATTTGCTATCCTAATTATGTATTTTAACTCGATTGTGTTAAGCCATAAGCTTATTGAAACACTATCGAATCCGTTCCTAGAATCAACGCGGTCTTAATATTACTAGTAAGACACGTTAACGACTCGGCCACGCCTTCACTTCCGTGTTAATATTTGAGTATTTAAAAAAAATCTATCTGTTCTACTAGCATACATATTTAACTTGACATAATTCTAACGGATGATAACTTTACAGTGTGACTTATTTTTCCGGCCTTTTCAGTTTAAGACTTCCTGTAAAATTTACAGAGAAGAACTGAATATAAGAAGAGTTTTTATTGGTCATTTTAAAATAACAAACTGAAATCTAGGAAATTCATTGGCCATTCTAAAATAAAATGTGAAGTATTGTTCTTGCCATTATTAATTTAAATGTAAAAGATAGTTCTAGAATAAAATGTACAGGATAGTTCTTAAACTTTCTAGTTACACGGTGCATATCCATATCGGTACCCTCTTTGCGAAATCTGCTGAAACGGTACCCTCTCTGAACATGCACAGGTCATTCTCTGCTAAAAACAAACCAGCGATGGATACCAATCCAGTAAAATTTCATTGTAATAAGGAAAGGGGGTATGTCACGTAGAAAAGATGTATACCACGGAACACTAGGATGTTTTATTTATGTACTGATTTTTCATGTGCCCGATTTTCATTTACTGCAACTTCACAATAAGCTACAAAAAATCGGCATGTCTTGCTTCGCCCATCACCTCGATATATTTTTCGGGCTGAAATGAACCTGTGGCTTGATTATATATGCATCATACATATTTAATATGTTCATATACATATCATCTTCGGACAAATGGCAGTATATTGTAAAAAATAAATGTAAAAATCATAAAAACACCCTACTTTCGGTTTTGCAGCGGCACGGGCTACCTCTCTTCATTTGATTTTTTATATCACGGGTACCCTCTCATTATTGAACACATATGTACCCTCAAAGCACGACATATGCTTTTATTTGCGTTAATCGTTAAGTATGTAATATTTACATAAAAGTAAAAAGTATAACATACACACTTAACGATTAACGCAAATAAAAGCATATGTCGTGCTTTGAGGGTACCTATGTGTTCAATAATGAGAGGGTACCCGTGATATAAAAATTCAAATGAAGAGAGGTAGCCCGTGCCGCTGCAAAACCGAAAGTAGGGTGTTTTTATGAATTTTACATTTATTTTTTACAATATACTGCCATTTGTCCGAAGATGATATGTATATGAACATATTAAATATGTATGATGCATATATAATCAAGCCACAGGTTCATTTCAGCCCGAAAAATATGTCGAGGTGATGGGCGAAGCAAGACATGTCGATTTTTTGTAGCTTATTGTGAAGTTGCAGTACATGAAAATCGGGCACATGACAAATCAGTACATAAATAAAACATCCTAGTGTTCCGTGGTATACATCTTTTCTACGTGACATACCTCCTTTCCTTATTACAATGAAATTTTACTGGATTGTTATCCATCGCTGGTTTGTTTTTAGCAGAGAATGACCTGTGCATGTTCAGAGAGGGTACCGTTTCAGCAGATTTCGCAAAGAGGGTACCGATATGGATATGCACCGTGAGTTAAATTGCTCTGATTGTTAAGGTCTGTTTTACAACTTTTTGCATTCCATTTAGATCTCTTTTCTTTTTCTGTCGAACAGTTTGTTTTACGCAAATTTCCAAAGTTACAACCATCTTCCATCTGATCTAAATAGACCTGTAAGAAAACTAATTACAACCATCTTCCACCTGATCAGACATTTGAGAAAACAACCAGATTTCACCTGACCAGACATGTAAGAAAACTAAATACAACCATTTTCAACCTGATCAGACATTTGAGAAAACTAATTACAACCATCTTCCACCTTATCAGACATGTGAGATTACTAATTACAACCATCTTCCGCCTGATCAGACATGTGAGAAAACTAATTACAACCATCTTTCACCTGATCAGACTTGAGAGAAAACCAATTTCCACCATCTTCCACCTGATCTGATCAGAAAACTAATAACAACAATTTCCCACCTGAACAGACTTGAGAGATAACCAGTTACAACCATATTCCACCTGATCTTATTAGACCTAATTAGACCTGTAAGAAAACTAATTACAACCATCTTTCACCTAATCAGACATGTGAGAAAACTAATAACAACCCTTTCCCACATGATCAGACATGTAAGGAAACCTTATTAGACATGTGAGAAGACCAATAACAGTATGTTTCTACTTGATCATGTAAATGAGTTATCGAAAACAAGTTCCTCCGTAAGCAAAACTGTGATATAATTGCTGATAACATGTTTCTACCTGATCAGACACGTTGGATAATCGACAGCCAGCTGCCATTACATGACCAGCAGACATGGGGTAATTGTAGTCGTGTGGTCGTAATCGATTGCAATAAATTACAATTTGTCCATGCATGTAATTGAATATATTCAAATACTTCTTTAAAGTCAAATATATATAACGTAAAAAGTGCGCAAAAAGTGGTGTAATCGTTGATTAAATTTAAGTGGCAAATTAACAGTTTGGGCAAAACTGTTGTCGTAGTTATCTCCCTTTTACCAGTCTGCATAAGGAAAAACAATGTTATGGATGCTAAAAGAGTAAAATCTAAAGTTGTGTCTTTCCTTTAAATGAATAATACATAATACATAATCGTAACTCAATGGATTATATTAAGAAGTATTCGACTTCATGTGTGATGACCTGACACGTGAGATAATCGGGAATAACCAGCTCCTACCACATAATAAGACAAGTGAAATAATCGACAACAAACTTCCTTCTCATGAACAGATAATCGACAACAAGGGCCCACCTTCTGATCAAACACAACAGACGACCAGCTCCCCCCTGATCAAGAACATGAGATAATCGACAACCATCTCCCCCCACATGAACAAACACGTAGAATAATAGACAACCGGCTTCCTCCACATAATCAGACACGTGAAATAATTTAAAATAGCCAGCTCGTAACTTTTTTTTATTTTTCATTAGATAACCGAGAAAAAACCTAGGTCTCATTTGACAATACTTGTGAGAAAAAAAATCAGTGTGCGACTTAAGCTTTTTAAATACAACTCTCCCCCTTAACTATTCTATCTAAATAAATGCACAAATTTATACCAGAAAAAAATCATTAAACTGTACAAATAATATATTGGTAATATAAATTATTTACTCATGAAATGTTCATCGGGGCATATCTGTACACATCTAATTAAATACGACTATTTTCAAGTGCCTTATAATGGTTTATATACTAATTTGTCGTATTCATTGATGTTTCAAGATAACACTGAATTAACATCCTTTTCTTCCTAACCTACTTCCGATATATCTAGATACTTTAAATGTTCATAATTACCATTTATATTCTTAGGTTCTGTTCAAATATGCTTGAGATCGAGATTATATTCTGTATGTGAACGTTGATTAAATATCTGTCATATTTAAAAAGTATGTGTACGTTGATTTAGAGAAAGAAGAACCTGTTATATTTAAGCAAATCAAAATGGAATCTCTTCGTTTGGGATTTACAGGTGTTATTTTCTTTATAGTGGTAGGAATCAAGCCGTCGTGTGAGTATTAATATTTGTTAACATGTATAAATCAACAACGCGTTATCCTACATGAAACAAATAATGATATGCATAACAACTTCGAAAATGTTCTGAGATCCTGTATTTTTGTATAATCTTAACTCACAAAATGCAAAACAAAAGATTAATATATTTTAAGTAAAGTGAATTAAATATGTGTTTAAAAATTTAGGTACCCAGTAGAGCACCAAACAAAGAAATATATGATGAATAGAATATTGCATAAGTAAAGTGCATATGAAGTTTGTTTAGCTTTACAATTAAAATAGTGAAATTATGAAAACCAAACGAACTTCCAAAACGGCAAACTAAAATTGTGGCAGGCTCGGTTTGGTTTTGCCTGTTTAACGATACTGGAAAAAGAAAGCCTTTGCCCACGCTACCTTACAGCAAGTATATTAAATCTTTAAAACAAATTGAATATCAAAATTAAATTTACTGATTTCCAATTACACAATTTGGTATCTGACATACCTGCAGGAGAA
Organism: Ruditapes philippinarum; assembly: GCF_026571515.1. NCBI lineage: Eukaryota > Metazoa > Mollusca > Bivalvia > Venerida > Veneridae > Ruditapes > Ruditapes philippinarum. The sequence continues at coordinate 27,345 of NW_026857430.1, read as the reverse complement.
ACATATCCCGTTTACTAACTTTTTAAGGCAATGCTAACAGTTAGTGTCATGACCTTTAAAGAAAAAAAATATGTAAAAAATAACTATAATCTAAAAATTAGATTGTTTAAAGAATGACGTTTATCAACTGATTTACGAATCACTGGAATATTTCTAGTCTATACAAATGTTATCATTTACAAACAATACACGCTTAGTAATACAAATGGTTGCATTACTGTTTCTACACATCCTAACGTTCACCAAAGATAACCAGGAAGTATCTTATAGGAAAAAGCACATGAGAAGTGTTTCAAAACATTCACGGCATATATCTTTCAATCATGTATTATCTGACACGTATAGAGGCATCCGTTACGGTAGCATAGTCATTGAGGCCCGTCCGAGTTTAAAAGTTTAAAAATAATGCACAGAAAGATATATGAGGTTTTCTACAACCAGTAAAGTTAGAACGTCGCTATTTGACCTAAACTGTATTGGTGTGACGTAAAACAAAAACAAAAAAATCTGACATGTATATACTTATTTGTTAAATCTCAACCATTACAATATACCACTTAATAAACATCCTTTACTAACTGATCTATTTCCGATCTGTTAAGATGGCTCTTTTGATAAAAATGCAAGCATCCTTAATATTAGTTAACAGTCAAATACATGTACAATCCACAACCACATTATATCAAGCTCTTTTATTTATTTATTTGCTTGTTTATTTATTTATTTATTTATTTATTTATTTATTTATTTATTTATTTATGCTTAGATGTAAATGCTGTTAACTGAGTGTTTGTTTCTTAACAATAAAAAACCTCTTTTGAACATTACTTGCACATCAGTTTGTCCAAAAGACCAATTGTATCCATAGTTCTTTCAAAAATTACAAATAAAGATGGCGCTCATGTAATGGGTTTTTTTATATTTGCGCTGTCGATTGCAATCACCCTGTGTGATTTACTGTTAGAAAAACAAAATATTCTAGTACAGGTACGAAAACAATAACCTCATATCACACTTTTCATGCATTTTTGCTTAAAGGTCCTATAACACATTTTTTCAAGGTTTTATTTTATAAATAAGATGCTCAAATTAAGATTTGTCAATATTGAAAGTTCCAGTAAGCATTATTTCCAAGTATATTACCGAATTTAAAATTTCATGTAAATAAAGGGCTGTATTTAAGCTTTTACTCAAAACGCTTTTTTGCTATTGTCCAACATTATACAAACCCTCTAATGTTTGTGACAGGTCCATATTTTTCGGATAGATATATAGATAGATACTTTATTTACTTAAACTTTAACCAATAATTTATGATAAAATTTAGAATCACATGACAATGGCATACATAAAAGAAAGATTAAAACACACACACACGCGCACGCACACGCACACAGCAGACGTGAGCGTGAGGTGTATACAGTTGCAATTTAGTTTAAGAATACAAAAATTATACGCAACCAAGATTAAGTTCAGTACATTATGCGAATATGTAATAGAAAGACAAACTGCACTTTCAGCATTTGTAAAATTTTTTCTAAATGGATAAGGAGAGTTAAATGCAATTTTTTGTTATTCGTAATCATAAAGTAAGATCTGTATCATATGCACGCTGTACACTTTTTATTCAAGGTAATTTAATGGAGTAACAGTGTATAAAACACAACTTAAAAGATATCCTTAAACCAGATGTAATAAAACGATTTCAAATGAACTATCTTATTGAGCAAATTTAAAAAAAACGTGTATCTTCACAATCTGGTCTTTGATAGGAATCAAACAAGATGCCGCGGCATCCATACCAGTTTACCACACCTCACTAACGTGTGATATTCCGATATATTCGTACCAGTGTTTGTCCAATTACCTTTACGAAAGTTAATAAAGAGACAGGTCAATGTTGTTGTGCAATATTTATAAACTTATTCAATGTTCAGGATTTCAATGAAACTTTACAGGATTAGGTTGAATATTTTTTGTCCAGTTATAGTTATCGTGAGGCGACACATATGATCACTGAAACATAATTTGATATGAACATCTTATTTAGATTCTGATGTAACCAAATGTGGAGATTTAAAGTTCGAAAATCACACAGTAATGGAATGCCAGACTGCACGCTTAATTTACACACCAAATAAGATACACCAATACCGCAAGTGGGTCAGAGAAATTGAAGAATTGCCGCAGATGATTTATTACCACAGCGAGTCAAATGATGAAAGCAAATATTTCGAATCCAAACAAGGCAAAAGTTTCATCCTGTCTATATCAGCAGTTAATTCAGCAGATGCTGGGGACTATCTTGTAACTTGTGAAGACGGATTATATACTTCCCGATCAAAATTAGTCGTATCTGATAATACTAATGGTGAGTTATTTGTTTGCTTGTTCTATTTTAAGTATTTGTTTGAACAGCCATTTGAAACGAGTTAAGCGATGCCGATTGAAATTTTTATCGACGACTTGCATTTCTAACAATTCATTGTTTTTCTGTTTCTAATACGAGGGTTGTCCGGAAAGTTCATATAGTTCTTCATTTTTTATTGTATATTCTAACACAACCCGCTTTTTTTCCCTATTGAACATAGAAGAACAGAAAGTGTGTGTTATTATGCAACAGATGCACAGTTTGACGTTCTATATTTAGACATGTGACGTAATCATTATACACATGACGTAACCACTAAAAATCCCACGCGCTGAAAATAAGTACGGAAACAAATCAGGCGCAATTTTGCTTATCTATCAAGTAAGGCAACATTTATTTGTTGATGTCGTGTTAGAATCGAAATAATATAACCAAATCAGTGATTTTATCGCTTGATAACATCACTGTTTGTCGTTCGGATGCGCATCATTATATCACTCGGGCTACGCCCTCGTGATATAACTCTTCGCATCCGAACTCCAAACAGTGATTTTATTGAGCGATAAAATCACTGTTTGGGATATATTATTTCTTAAACAATACATGTGTTGTACAAATTTTGTCTGCAAAAATATACATATCTAGCGAACACATTTATCAAAAATTACTGAACAGTGACTTACATTTGTATTTTAACAGTAATTACATACAGCATATATACCTCATCATGGAACACTTTGACAACGTCAACGACGTCAAATTAACTTCATGTGTACCCGCTATTCAATTTCTTCCGATTTCAACAGTCATAGTTCCTGTCTGGCGTATACTTAACACATGTTATGTTGATTTTACTTTATGAATTTCATATTTAAAATTATTATTTAAAAACAAAAATGTCACTGTTTCTCATGCAGCGTGTAAGATGTCTGTCTTTTTCAAAGGTTGTTGTAACGCATTATACGATAATTTGCCCATGCTACCTTTGGTTGTCTGTTGCGTTTCTTATACAATATACTGTCATCGCCGATTCTTAATCTTGTTTGACATTTAAACACAAGTAACCTTAAACATTTTATGGTTGGTTTTGTTTTTAAGGTAAAGATTACAATCTCAGTTGGTGTTATATTTGCGTTGCTGTGAAGTTAAATATCATTACGTTGCTCCGTCCGTGAATTTCACGTCATTTTTGCAACACAAAATGTATGCACCTTCATTGCCTATAACGGTCGTTAACAAGCTGTTTATTTGCGTTGAGTCATAATTTTCACGAAATATCATGTAATAGTATCTTATTATGTCACAAAATTCAAACGAAAGTTTGCGTTAAAATTACAACTTTTATCAACTTATTATTCGAGTAGCTATCGTCATGAGATCAAAGTGCTCCGTGATCCGTTGATCATGTTGTCATGGTGATCGGTGTTTTGCGAATATTTCTTTTATCATGTTTTTTTTTTAATTTAGAAATATGAAGCAGATAAATACTTTAGCAAAATATTTAATCATCATATTGATATGATTGTTAATTATAATGTTATAGCCTTGTCTACGAACTTTCGGGACAGCCCTCGTATATCTTTAGAATATGAACTGAGCACTTTTTAAAACAGAATCTTTATTTTGCTTTGATTTACACGTATTTATTTCCAGTGGAATATATAATGTATATGTTCATACAAATAATCAACAAACAAACTATTTTTACATAATGGCAAAAGAAGAGAACGAAAGAGGAGTATTATAGAATTCTCTCCTGCAAGAGATTCTAAATAAATTCATACTTTTAAAGACATAACATTCATTTTATACAATAACAATCTATATAAGTGAGGTTTTTTTTAAACAAAAGTCATCTTAAGTTTGAACTTGATTAATATGATACTTACATTCAAATAAAAAGAAAAAGCTTTGCAAATATGTGAATATAAGAAAAGCTGTTCAGCTTTAACATACCACATTCTATTTTTTATTAAAATATGCAAAAAAATAAGAATTTTGTATTATTAAACGGCTCATTCGGTTTAAACTTCCAATATCTTTTATGTAAGGCATAGCCAATAAACAACGGAGAATAGACGAATGAATAATTGTAGTTTGATTAGTTATCATCTCATTACACTCTCGAAATACAGTAAAGATATCCGCATTGGATCATTTCTAGGTCTGTTTTTGAATCAATGAAGTGCCATATTTTATTATGCCTTCAAAATATAGTTGATTTTTACATGTTTACTACAGTGCGTTATATTTGAATCGAGTAAAATGCATTGCTTTAAAGGTAAATTAGTTCAGTCAAGGGTTCCTAGATTTAAGCCCTACGAGTAACACAACCACATCATTTTTCCTTTTCTATATTTGTATCGAAAACTTACCACTAGTATCGATCATCTACGACCGAAACTTAGATTATAGATTATTTAAAGTAGCTACTGTTGTATTTCGAGACAGCTCGAAAATTTGCAAAGGCCGTATTTCTACCTGAATTGAAATTTCTAGCTTGCATGAACATCGAAATTCAAAATTATAAAGCCAAGATTGTATTTCGGGTTTCCTTGAACATCTAAATTTTAAAATTGCTTAAGTAGAATTTTGAGTCAGCTCGAACGTAGAATTCCAACGTAAGCTTTAGCCAAATGTCCAGCTGGAGTTAAATTTTGAGCCAGATGGAAGACCGAAATTCAAAAATTGCAAGGCCGAACTGTTTGCAAGACTTATATTTTGAGCTAGCTCAAATTTCGAAATTTTTAGTAAGTTTAAGCCAAATTTCGAAAGGATTTGAATTTCGAGCTAGATTCAAATTTAAAGATAGCTTTCAAATGAGCTTATTTCGTGATGTAGATAAATTCTAAACAAATTCGAGAATCGAAAAGAAAAGTAGAATGGGCCGAATTTTGAGCTGTATTTATATTTAAAAGTAGGTCGAAGATCAAATTCAAAATAACTTCAGCTTAATTTTAAGCTGTTGTCAAGCCAGCTCGAAGATTGAAATTGAAAAGTTTCAAAGGGCGAATTTCGACATAGACTTGAACTTTAAGTAAGATTGAAGATCGAAATTTAAAGTAGGCTTAAGCCAAATTTTAAGCTTGAGTTAAATTTCGAGTCAGTTTAAAGATCTTGATTCAAAATTTGCAAAGGCCGAATTTCGTGCGAGTCTTTTAATTTTGATTAGCTCGTGCATTGAAATTCAACATTTTCGAATTTCGAATCTCGGGTGGGAATTTTGAGCTACATCAAATTCAAAGTAAACAAAAGCCGTATTTCATGCACGATTGTTTTTTGAGCTTACCCAAACATCGAAACTTAACGTTAGATCAAGCCAAATTTCGAGCTTGATGGCTCGACGATTGAAATTGAAAAGAAACAAAGGCCAAATTTCCAGCTGATGTTGAACTTTGAGTTACCATAAAGATCGAAATTCAGAATTTGCAAAGGGAAAATTTCTTTGTAGAGTTGAATTTCAAGCAAAGTAGGCTTAATGCAATTTTCGAACTGGGGTTGAATTTTAACTAGCTTGAAGATCGGTTTCCAACTTTTTTGCAATATATGAACTAGGTCTGAACTTTGCTTTCTTTTGCCAGATTTTACATCTATAGATTTCTTTTTAATTTTTATTCAACGTTCTATTTTCGGGGAACAATAATGTAATTATTGATAGAGAAAAAACCGTATAGACTCAGTTTTTTAACTTCAAAAGTCAAATGAAACGAAGTTTCAAACCACAGTTATGACAAAAATAGCTTGGTATGGAACGTTAACGGTTTGTATACATATATACAAAATTTATAATTTACAAAAAGAGGGAAAATAAATCGTTTACAGCAATGAGGGAAGCGGTCGTACAGCTAGGGATATTGGCAAAATGCGTTCTTGATGCAGAACGGTGCTACAGTATAACATAGTTGTATGTGAGAAGTAAGCTGTGAACAGTGAGCTAAGCAAAAAGGCATTTCAATTTATATAGGAAAGTCAATGATCTGCTGTAATGCTCAGGTGTGTTGGGCATCTAGCGGGCATTCCTAAATATAGTGTAACAATGCACTGCTGCAATACTCAGCTGTCTTGGAAATCTAGCAGAGCATTCCCAGCTATAGTAGAAAACGCTCTGCTGGAACGCGCAGCTGGCTAGGCAATCTAGCAGGGCGTTACTAAATAGAGTGTAAAAATGCTCTGCAGGAATGTTAAGCTGGCTAGGCAATCTAGCAGGGCATTATCAAATATAGTGTAAAAATGCTCTGCTGGAATATTAGGCTGACTAGGCAATCTGTGCCAATAGAAATAATGTTTCTTTTTACTTCTAGGGACCCTAAAGAGACTATTTCATTGTCATGCGACTTTTTGATGGACATTCGCAGACTTTCAGGAATTTTTGTGCCAATGCTGATATTGACAATTTAGACTTCTAGGGACCCTCAAAAGTCCATTTTGTTAGTTTGCGACTGATTATAGGACACACGCAGAGTTTCAGGAATGGTTGGTGCTAATGGAAATAATCATATTTTTGAATTCTAGGGACCTTTAAGAGTCCATTTCGTTGGCCTGCGACTTATTGTTAGACAGTCGCAGACTTGCAGGAAAGTCTGATGCCAATAGCGATGATGGCAATTTTTACTTCTAGGGACCCATCTGGTCTGCGACTGATTCTAGAATTCTCGCAGGCTTTCAGGAACCTGTGCTGCAAACGGAGATAATGGCATTTTTGACTTTTAGCGACCCACCAGATTCATTTCGCTGGTCTGCCACTGATTTTGGGACACTTGCAGACTTTCAGGAATTTTTGATGCCAATTGAGATAATGACATTCCTGACTTGTAGGGAACCGACAGAGTACATTGTTTTGGTCTGCGACTGATTCTTTGAGACTCGCAGACTTTAGGATGTTTGGTGCCATTGCATATCATGATTTTTTTTAATTTTAAGGACCCCACAGTCAGAAGCAGAGCATTTTTACTCTAAAATGTCAGTATCTGCATTAGCACCAAAAATTCCTGAAAGTCTGCAAGTGCCTAATTATCAGTCGCAGACCAACGAAATAGACTCTAGACGGGCAAAAGATGTCAGAAATGTAATTATCTCTATTGGCACAAACTTCCTTAAAGTCTGCAACTGTACAAAAATAAGTCGCAGACCAAACAAATGGACATTGGATGGTCAATAGAAGTAAAAGAAGTCATTATCTGCCTTGACATCAAAAATTCCTGAAAGTATGTAAGTGCCTCAGAATCAGTCTCAGATATATAAGATAATGGACTCAGAAAGGTCCCAATAGGTCAGAAATATCATTATCTGCATTGCACCAATATTCCTGAAAGTCTGCGAGTGACTCAGAATCAGTCGCAGACCAACGAAATAGACTCAGGGTGATGCTTTTGAAGTAAAAATGTCATTATCTCCATTTGCAACGAACATTTCTGAAAGTCTGCGGGTGTTCTATAAACAGTCGCAGACCAACGAAAGAGGCTCTGGATGGTCCTTAGAATTCACAAATGTCATTATCTGCATTAACACAAAAAAATCATGAAAGTCTGCGATTGTCCCAGAATCAGTCGCAGACCAAAGAAATAGACACTTGAGGATCCCATAGAAGTAAAAATAGTGATTATCTGCATAAGCATTAAATATTTCAAAAAGTCAACGAGTGCCAAATAATGAGTTGCAGACCAATGAAATGGACTCCTGAGGGTTACTAGAACCCAAAATAAGCTATCAATGTACCACAATCCTGGAAGTCTTCGAGGATGTCAGTCAAAGGCGCAGAAAAAGACCAGTGAAATAGATCTCGCAACAAAAATAACATTTTCAGAGGCATAAGGATTACAAGTGGATTTATAAAGAGTAAAAGAGGAAAAATATTTACTTTGTATATTTAGAATGCCATGCTAGATTGCTCTGCCAGCTCGGCATTTCAGCAGAAAAGCTGAGCATACCAGCAGAGCATTTTTACGCTATATTTTGGAAGTACCCGCTAGATTGCCTAGCCAGCTGAGCTTACCAGCAGAGCATTTTTACACTATATTTAGGAATGCTCTGCTAGATTGCTTATCCAGCTAAGCATACCAGAAGAGCATTTTTACACTATATTTAGGAATGCCCTGCTAGACTGCTTAGCCAGCTGAGCATACCAGCAGAGCATTGCTACAATATATTTAGGAATGTCCTTCAAGATTGCATAGCCAACTGAACAATTTAGAAGAGCATTTTTACACTATATTTTGGAATGTCCTGTTATATTGCTTAGCTAGCTAAACATAACAGCAGATCATTTTTATACTATATTCAGGAATGCCCCGCTTGATTGCTTAGACAGCTGAACATAACAGCATAGCATTTTTACACTATATTTTGGAAAGCCCCGCTAGATTACTTAGCCAGCTGGAAAAAAAACAGCAGAGCATTTTTAAACACTATATTTTGGAATGCCCCGCTAGATTGCTAAGCGAGCTGAGATTAACAGCAGAGCATTTTTACACTATATGTAGGAATGCCTTGCTATATTGCCTAGGCAGCTGAGCATATCAGCAGATCACTTTTACACTATATTTTGGAATGCTTCGCTTGATTGCTTAGCCAGCTGAGCATTCCTGCAGAGCATTTTTCGCACTATATTTTGGAATGCTCTGCTTGATTGCTTAGCCAGCTGAGCATACCAGTACAACATTTTTTAGCTATATTTTGGAATGCCCCGTTAGCTTGCTTAGCCAGCTGAGCATAGCATTTTTACGCTATATTTTGGAACGCCCCGCTAGATTGCCCAGCCAGCTGAGCATACCAGCAGAGCATTTTTACACTATATTTAGGAACACTGCGGTATACCGTACCCCGGATGTTGCTCGATATTATGAGGACTTTCATCCCCTTTCGCGACTTTAAACGGGTGACGAAGGTAAGTTCAGCGACGATATTTTCCAAACTACTGGCTATTTCATTTATCTCAACGGGTTTTATATATCTAGAGGTATTTTTGTAGCTCTAAAAGAAATCAAACTATAACAGATATTTGTAAAATTGATTAAACTACCCCTAAACGATCGGCTGCTCACTAGAAAATACTGACCGCGATACTGTAGAATCGTTAGAAATTATTTGATTGCCAAGATAAAAAAAAAATTTGAATGGAGCATTTTTAAAAATCATAATCAAAGGATGCTGTGTCCAAATTTCAGGCAAAAAATGGGAAAGTACAAAAAGATACAGGCCAAAAAAGATACAAGAAAGTGTACCGAGTATTGATTATAAGTGTACAGAGTATTTCAAAATAGCCCAACCTTAGTTTACAGTGTAGTGCAAAACAGAATGAGCAAAATTAGAATAGAAAATCGATATTTTGTCTATTTTTACGTCTGTTTATCGATGCCATTTTTTTGCTGGTAATGTACTGTTTATGATATTTATTCAAATATTAAAAAATCAACAATGCATTTTAGTGTTATTACTGTTATTTTTCTACGGACAAATACTGAGATTTCCCATTTGATTGTAAATCACACAGTATGGGTAAAATAAAGTTTAAGCGTGTTAATAAGGATGACGTTAAAGTGTGTGCTTATAGTCGGCAGCAGGGAAGAAACATCAAAATTAACGATAAAAATCTTTAAATACATGTCGTAAATTAAAAATATATTAAAAACATATTTAAAAATTAAACATAAATCGTAATGCCTTTTTGCTCAGCTCACTGTTAACTGCTAACATCTCACATACAAAATATTTCCAAAAGTAGATATGAGCTACGTTACAGCTCTCGTTAGAAGTGTTACGTAGGTACCATATTTACTCAAAATCAACTTCGGTACAGCAATCGTTATAAGTGATATTATCACCGTAGGGAACGTGTTACAGTATCGCGTTTTCCGGTAACAGTATATAATTTTAAAGATGGAGGGGGCAGGGGACATATTCGAATGATGGCCCCGGTCAATTTTTTTAATAACTCAGACATGGTGTTTTGAAGGTACTGATAACTTCTGATATTTCTCTGTCATTGTAATTCTTTCTTGTTTGTGTGTAGGAAATGAGAAGTATTTTTGGGTTTTTACCCGAAACTAAGCATTTTGGTAGCTTTGTATGTATTTCTGACCACCCGAATGGAGGTGAAAAAGTTAAAAATCAAGCTTTGACAGTTGGTGCCAAACAAGTAAGAAATTTCAGATAAATTTTGTGAAAAATCTAAACATATGACAGACACTTTATTGGTCATTTCTTGAAATGCCATAGCTTGCACTGCGTGTTACTGATACTTTTAAAGGAATCGGGCGGATTCTGTGGTATGCTGCACCTTCATGAAGATTGCTCATATTGGTATATTTAAGGTGTGATTTTGGCTGGGTGGGGGTAAATATAAATTGCTGTCAGTCAATTTTTGAAGGAGCAATGAATGCAAACTATTATTTTCTTCAATGTATGTCATATATCATTGAATAATGCTGTGCAACTGGTTGTCTGCCTGTGAAACAGACTTTGAAATATTTGGAATGTGTTTCTGGTCACACTGAAATACAAAATTGTTCATTTATAGGTCCCCTGCCCCCTTAAGGATTATTTGTGGGGAAGACAGGTAGGTGATTTTATTCCGGTCCATATTACAAGTAGTTTAGTTTCTAAAAGATGTTTATGTGGTTTGCTTGTAAGGAACTGGATCCGGTATCTAGTCATATATTTCTTAAGACCCTGCACCGCAGATGTATCTCTATATTGTCTCATAAATATGAAGATTTGACGGTTTGAAAATTTGAATCGAGATCAACTCAATTTTCTCAAATTGCGACATTATTAAAGATAAGATAAATCTTCAAAACGTTAGTCCTTTGTGTTTAGAAACGTTTATGAAAGTAAATGACAAGTTGAACCTATTTTCCTGTCCGTCAAATGCGTTTGAAAAAAATAAACAATGTTACAGTATAGAGCGAGGTGTATTTTGCTGGGTTACAGCATAGACCTAGCGACTTTGATCCAATGTTGTTACAGTTTATACCTAGATTTCGGTTACAGTTTAAATACTTGTCAAATTTCAAGCAAAGTTCTTGTATCATTTTTGTTATGAAATAGCTCATACTTTTCTATTTAATACATTCATGAAAGGTTGTATAACTTTTTTTCTTCAGCAGAAAAGTTATAGTTTGCTATTTTCCTTACTTTAATTTTCAGAATGAGACGTTTTGCAGAATAAATAATGTCCTAATTAAGGACTATTTTCACGACAACAGTACCTTTTATCAAATTGTATGGAGAGACAAAGGATTATTGCTTGATTCCATTACACCTTATAATAATGTTTATTAGTAATACATTATAGAAAAAATTGACTCCTTTATAGAAGTCGAACATTGAAAATGTTGCAGGTTCAATTTGATTTAGCCTGTTCATGGACGGTAGTGGTAAATGCAAGCTACCGTCCCGCCTCATGGCACCAGCTTCAGCAGAATTCGCATTAAACATGAACTGGTAAAATTTAGATTTTTTTAAACATCTGTGGATTTGTTCATATGGTAGTTATCATGGGACTTTCAATATAACACGTTATTGCCATTCCATGAAAAGCGGCATATTACCCCCAGGTTTAAAATTTCGTTTGCCCTAAACGAGAATACACTGAGTTAAATTAAATAAAATGAAAGTTTGAGAGGTGGTCGGAGGTTATGAAGCATGTATACCCCAAATAAGCTGTCAAAAGACACAATTGAAAAGCAGGCAATACCCTAAGGGTGATTTAACAGTATTTAAGTGAGAAATACTGCAACCTTTAAACTTATTATAAGTTTGAATTTCCATCTTCAATAATGTATTGTGTAAGTAAGGGTTTGTTACGTTTAGTTTTCTTGGATTTTAAGTTTCAACGACTCTGAGGTCATGTAAAAACATTCCTGCTTTAGTGTAAAGAAAGACCCCAGATACTCTTTGTGATACATTTCAGACACGAACAGGCACCTGACTAGAGCCACCGACCTTCGTTAACTAGCTTGATAGATTCCCCGCATACAATGATTCCAAAGTCATGATGGGATTTCAACCACATCAGTAAAGGAAAGATGATTGAAAGTCGGTGGACTTATCCCGATTTTGCCACTATAATGAACCTACATCCGACTCACTGGAGAAGATATTGTAATTGTCTGACCTTAATTTATACTCTATTACTTTCAGTATTATTTTCCTTTTCAAAAATATGAAAACTTCTATACAGGATGTCTGAAATAAAAAAAAACTTTTAAATGTTAATAATGACAAAATAATATTGACTTCAACAAAGAAGCATTCGAAATGACGCCATGATCATGGTTTGATTTGAATGTTGTTTTTTTTTCGAATTGAGAACGATCTTTAAACACTGTCTTTTTTAATCTTTATTTTGGGTTTTCGTATCCACAATTGCAACCCAAACCATTTGAACAACTTTGGTAGAAAGTTATGTAAATTTCGTCACATTTAATCAAGTATTTACTGAGCGGATGAGAATGAACACACATGTGTTCGACAGACGGACGAATAGCCATCGGGCAAATAAGCTCACCAGTTGAGTTTCATTCATACATTTTACCTAATATAAATAGAAAATATCGAAATCTAAGCATATTTTAAAAACTAAACTACTTGGAGTATGGGCCGGAATAAAAATCACCTACCTGTCCTCCCAACAAATAATCCTTCATTTTTTAAAATTCTATACTTACCCGGGACACGCGAAACTGTAACACGTTCCCTACGTTGATAATGGCATTATATTAAATGCTATCGTTGATGACGTTAATCATAAAGTGAGCTGCGCTGGTGCACATATAGTCATGTTTGTTTTTTTTTTAATTTCCTATTCAATGTTTTATCTTTGAATTGTCTATAAATATCAGTTGTATCATAGTTTGGGGACTTTTCTGTTGAAAATGTGTCAGAGTTAAATTGTATACATATACATGCACAGTACGTTAACTGGAGTGCAGGTATTAGTTACCCGCACTCCAGAGCATGCCCATTGATTGGCTCATTTTTGCTGGGGTTTACATATTGCGACGGCAGAGGAAGGGAAAGCGACAGAAATATCATATTCAGATAGTCGTTCATTGGTTCCTTTTTCCCGGGGTTTCATATTGTGACAACAGGGAACGTGATTTTATGTTTGACTATGATACAAAAGAGAGAGAACATCAAAACACTCGGCAATCTGATTAATACTCGGGGGGCTACGCCCCCTCGTACAAATCAGATAGCCTCGTGTTTCGATACTCTTTCTATTACATAATGATTCTCTGGAATGATCAAAGCACATTAATTAAGATATACTTATATTGGTTTGATTGTACTGTCTTCGAAGTTAAGGTAATACCTACGTTTGTGTGCAGCTGTGTATATTTGTTATAAAGTATTAAATATTATTGATTGAACAAAAACACACAGTATAAAATGTATATTTGTAATTCTAGTTTGATGATGCAAAACCAGTATTTAATCACATACTGAATGGAAATAAAGATATGATTAAAAATAACACATGACGTGTACATATTAAGTCATTGTCTTGTTAAATCGCTAGATATAAACGGTTGTTTTTAAGTAATCAAAGCCTGGCCGCTCGGGTAATATTCATTATACGTTTATGTAGGAGCTAATTAATTGTCAAGTATTTCAATTAAATTTAGAGAAGAGGAACTGTAGAAATAGAAGAAGATAATCGATTATTTACTGGTTTAGCCTAGTTTAAAAGATACGAATTGTCAGCTCAAAATTCAGCTTTTGCAATTTTGAATATTTATCTTCCAGCTTGTTTCACAATAAACTGTAGGTCTAAATTCGGTCTTATAGTGCTGCAAATTGACTGCAATAACTCGTTTATTTATGGGAGAAACTGGTCCCCGATTATAAACAGGTATTTCCACATACCAAAATGTTTGGTTGAGTCCCTAGATTACGAAATTGGATTTCATTATTGTCATCAGTGCTGGGGGACTAAGAAATCCAAGATGGAGTCCAAAATGGCCGCCAAAATACGAAAATGAACACTTATTATTTATAACTTAAATTTGCCAGATTTAAAAATTAAACAATTTTAATATCAAGTATATTCCTTAAATTGAGTTTTAGTATCTTTTAATAATGTTAAAAGATTTTTTATGATAAAACAGATTATTATGGCGAAATAGTTCTAAAAAATTGCTTTTTGTTAAATATGTGCTGTACATCTTCTTACATTTTCTTGCAATTCAATGATGATTTGTTTCTTTATGACTGATTACAGATAATAACTTTTTACAAACAATATGTGCCAATGATAGTTATCATTTTTAGTATAATTGTTATGATAATGCGTTTTTAACGTGGGTGGAGTAGAAAGACAATTTTATTTAAATTTCAAAATACTCTATTTCAAAATACTTTATTTTGACCGTCTAAAAGACTTATTACAAATTTCAGAATCACGGATGAAAAGACAATTCCCTAATTATGAAATATGAGGAAAATGTTTAAAAGTTAATTCTTCAATTTAAAACCACTTAATGTTTTAACAGTCAATTTTTGCACTTTCTCTCTTTCTTTTCCCTCAAAATATTTTATACATATAAAACATTTCTGGCATGTTTTATCAGTAAATATCAAATCCAACATTTAGAATTTACCTTTTCTTTCGAAAACATGTCCACTTAAGTTGTCCTTTTAGTATGTAACCGAGTTGATGGGGTACGTAGCAAATGTCGTAAATAATGTTGGAAATTTGCATTATCTAAAGATACACAAAATTTAAAGCTATAGAAATTAATGTTTGACATTTCTTTGCATCATTTTCTCAAATATGCGGTTATATTGTCACTTGTGTCAAATAAGTATTTTCCATATAAAGTAGGAAAACAAGAGGGGCTGATGGCCCTGACTCGCTCACCAGATATATACTGCCAGAAAAGGTTCCAATCTTAATTTTTCAGTGTTGATTGAAAGTCAGTAATGAGGTCATATTGGGTTTGTCATTTTACCCTAGCTGATTTATAAAAAATATTTATAGAATGCCCAATGATGAATATCTATCTAAGCTTTTAGCATTGTAGTTTCATTATTTCATAACTAACACTTAAATGTATTTTACTATCTTCAAGTCAAACTTTTCCAGTAATATATCTGAAGTAAGCGATGCAGGGCAATAATGGCCCTCTTTTTAAAACTTATAAGCAGCTTTAACGTAGTAGGGCAGACATGAATAGTTTGCAAACAGATTCCTATAACCCTTTCCCTAAGCCGTAGGGGAGTAACAAATAAGTCGCTACATCGTAAAATATAGTATTTTCTACCCCACCCATTCAGTTACATATATTGCTAGACAATGTTGTGTAAAACATATGGAAAGAAAAGGTATATGTTAATATTGGTGTGGTTAGCATCGTTTACTTTTAACCATTTGCCCCTCACCGCTGTGGGTCCGAATCCCGACAAGTCTTTGGCTTCTTTCATGTGAGGAAGCTATCCATCTAGCCGCAGCGTCGGTGGTTCTACACAGGTGCCATTTCGTGAATGAAATGATGCACGGAAAGGCACATTAGGTCTTCTTCAACCTGTAAAGCTGTAACGTCGCCATATGACCTATACTGTGTCGATGCGACGTAAAACCCAATCAAACAAATAAACTTTATATTGGGTCTAATATTTACTATCTTTATATGCTAGAAAGGTATATGTACAAAATCATGAAGAAAGGAAAAGAAAAAGAGAACGTGTAAACAAATTTGCTGTTTAAATTTTAAGCATTTCAAAATCGAAATTATACGGATAGTCTCATATTTCACAATAAGTACATTGTCTATATAGCAATGACTCTTAAATTTATTTAAAGATACTATAGATGTAAGTCTTTTAAGTAGTCAAAAAAAAGTTTTATTAAGTTACTTGCAGTATTTTGAAATTTAAATAAATTAATCATTCTCACATCCACTTAATAATACACACTATCCAAAATCAAATGTAATTAAAGCATTTTTTAAATGTTAAATTTTGAATTCAACAAGAGTCATCGCCAAAATTCAATACTCTGATCATGATGGTCAAGGTCATGCAAAATTCAAGGTAAGTAGGTATTGTCCAAAGCTTGTTTTGTCCAAGTAAAAAATAATTTATTAATTAATCACCAAGTTACAGACAATTATTGGATAATCTGTACACATTCAATAATTTGACCTTCAATATGTCAAAAATAAAGCTTATCAATTTATAAAAAACAAAATTATAGCTAGTTACAAAACCAAAAATAAAAACAAGAGAATTTCATTAATTTGACTATGACAGTCATAGTCAACTTAAGATCAAGGTCACATCTTAATTATTAAATATATCTATTGGTCACAAGTCTAGTAGTGTCCAAGTATAAATCAAATCCCTACATAATACCAAAATTATGACAATTTAACCAAAGTTTTATAATTTTCCTTCACAGTCAAGTTTATTTAAAGTTCAAGGTCAGTTCAATTTTTAAAACGGTCTTGTCCAAAATGTTGTGTTGTCAATGTATGAAGATAATCCATCTATTAAATACCAAGTTACAGTCAATTGTAGCAAAAATCAGTGGAAATTGAATAATTTTACCTTCAAGGTCAAAAACCAATGTCAATTTAAGTTTAATATACATGAAAATATTACTCTTAAGAATGTTGTGTTATAATATGAAGTAAATACATTTATTATTAACACAGGTTTAGCAAGTTACAGCAGAAAAAATGAAAATTTCTATAATTTGACCTTCAAGGTCAAAGTCAAAGTAAAGATCAAGATCTGTCTGCTTAACTTGAAGGTTTATCCTTTAATATAACTATGTTCAAGTTTGAAGACAATCCATTAAAAATAACATATTTATCGCCACTAATAGCAAAAAACAGCAAACAAGACAAGCACAATTTAGACATTTGACCTTGGAGGTAAAGGTCATTTATGAAAGAAGGTCAAGGTTAGTCATGTCTACTTAAAGGTCTTGTCCAAAGGGATGTTGTGGCCAAGTATGAAGACAATACATACAGGAATTAAAAAGTAATAATCACGGTTAAAGTGTGCTGACTGCAACGTCAACACCGACATGACTGTAACAATACCTCATTTACTTTTTTTTTTATTAATTTTTTTATCTAATCTATTTTTTTATTATTTCTTAAATCGAGCTTCACATATTGTTTTCTTTAAAACAAGTCATTAGAAATCAAATTTATATTAAATAAAGAGAAAAAAATAATTGTTTCAAGTATTTTTAAAAACTTTACATTAATTTACATTAAAAAATACATTTTAAAACTGCATGTTAGGAAAACAATTGATACAAGAATAAAAAAGAATATATTGATAAGTTTTAACTGCCAAAATTCAAGTAATATAAGGTATATTATAATTTTTATATTTTTGGCGGCCATCTTGGACGCCATCTTAGATTTCTTAGTCGCAAGCACTTTTGGGGAAAAATGAAATCCAATTTCTTAATCTAGGGACTTAGCCAAACATTTTAGTATATGAAACCCCCTGTTTATGATCGGGGACCAGTTAGTTGTTCCTAAGCTTATCAAATTTGCAGCACTATTAAATTATTTGCAACTAATGAAACTCTAGCTTAAAATTCAACTCTAGCTCAATCAAAATTCGGCTTCAGCTTACCATGGCTTTGATCAAATGCCAACTCATGCTCGAAATTAGCCTTTTAATTAGCTATCTTCAATTTTGATTTTCAAGCAAGCTCGAAATAGAATTCCAGCTCGAAATTCGGCCAAGCTGCTCTTCAAGCTGTCTTGAAATTTAAATCCAGTTCGATATTTGGCTTTTGAAAATGTTGAAGTCGGCCATGCCAAAATTTGAATTTCGATCTTACGCTGTCTCGAGATTCAGTTTTTGTTAAATTTGAATTCCGATCATTGAACTGGCTTGAAGTTCAAAGCTAACTCGAAATTCATTATCAAATGAATTTTGATCTTCGATGTGAGTGCAAACTTTCTACCTCTTGATGCTTGTTATATTTACCTTGCAGTTGTAATATGCAGACATATGCATGTCAATTGCAAGGAATTGTTAAATTCCTAAACATAATTATATTTAAACTAAATTGTAGGTCGCATTTTATTGATTCGTATATAAATTAATTGAAGGAGCTCTTTCAAATCTGACTGTTTGTTAAGGCATAAGAAAATTGATGACTTTTATTTCGCCTAATCCTTTTTGAATATTGTTATAGAAATTGTAACCACATTTATGATTCATTTAGGCTGCACAAAAACATGTGGCAAACTGACAACTACAAATAATGACGTCATAGAAGGAGATCCAGTTAAATTTGATTTTTCTGTTGATCCCGGTCAAGACGTCTCATGGGAAAAGAAAGTCGAGTCTACCTATAACCTCCTGAAAGATAAAAAATATAATATAACTATGTTGCCAGGGAAAAATGTGCACAGCCTCTATATTCATAAAACAGAATATAGCAATAGTGGCGAATACAGAGTAAATTGCGATGACACTGTGTCGAATTCGATCTATCTGAATATAGGTAACTATAATATACTTTATCACTTTATTGACATCAATTGTTAAAATTTCTAACAAGTTATGCTGAGTTTGCAAAGAGAAAGACATTTTAACTATCATTATCCTTTTGAACAAGAGCTGTCAAAAGTGCAGCACCATCACTTTTTCCCAGTGCAAGTTAATACGATAACAATACAATAGAAATTATTCAAATAACACAAAACTGTCGGGGATAATGAACAACACCAAATAGTTCACAAGTATTTTTGTGCCCCCACTTTAGGGGTTGGGGTATTTAGATTTACCCTTGTCCGTCCGTCTGTCCGCACTCACAGGACAGTAATTATGTGGCTAGAGGGACAATAGGTAACTGTTCTTTCTCTTTGATGTCATTCATTCCATAATGCTTTTATATGTATTTTTCTTTTATGTGGCTAAAACGAACAATAGAGAGCACAATAGACTAGCCACATTATTACTCTCCTGTTAGAACGTCCGTCAAGTAATCCGTCCTTCCGTCCGTTCTAGTTCTGTGTCGCACGTACCTCAAAAAGGTATATGACCTAGAGTCATAAAACTTTCCAGGAATGTTGATCTTCACGTGTAGTGTGCACCTGGGTATTTTCGTGTGGATATATTTAGTATTTTTAGAGTTATTGTCCTTGACTTACTAAAAATTTGTCAAATGTTGCTCAAAAAATATTTGACAGAGGGTCATGAAACTTTTCAGGAATGTTGATCAGCATGTGATGTTTTGCATCTGGGGTTTCTCTTGTGAATTAATATGTTTTGGCAGAGTTATTGCACTTAACAAAGTGAACATTTGACATCACTTGAAGCTATTCCCCAGTGATTTTGCATGTGGATTTTTTCAGTTTTGTTAGAGTTATTGCCCTTGACTTAGTATAAATTTGCAATTTTCAGGTTGTTCATGCATGGCTAAAAAGGTATTTGACCTGAAGGCCTGAACGTTTACAAGAAAGAATGTTGGTCAGCATGTGTACTTATTCTTCTTGGGGTTCGCTTGTGGATTTAATCAGTATTTGTAAAGTTCTTGCCCTTTACTTAGTAAAAGATTTTTTTATTTTCAACTTGTGGCACATGTAGCCCAACAAATATTTGACCTAGAAGCATAATATTGACAAAACAGTGGAGTGTGGGCCGGCACCTGTGTCCTATGGACACATTTCTAGTTTATACCTGATGGTTTTGTGGGCAAATAAAAACAATTAAAAAGTGATAATTAAACAAAACATAACTTTCACGGTAATCTGCTTTTCAGAAAATCATTTCAGTTTGATAAATGTTCAAAACTTCAGCACAAACACTACGAGTTTTAAGTGAATATCTTCCATATTTATTTCAGAATTCAACTTATCAAAAGGAATAACTAAGAGTTAAATTTAAGTTAAAAGACGCATAACATTGCTGACTATAATTTCAAACATATCCGACCTTTTGATATGGCTTCATATTTTGACAATAGATAAGTGCTTAGAGTTTGAAAAAAAAATTTGATAGTCATGGGAAAATGGAATTTAACACTTAACAGTTCCAAGTGAAGTTGACCTTTGACATGTTGACATGGCATCGAGTTTGACAGGTAGCAGTATTTTATCTGAATCTGCATATGTAATTTTATGTTCCTGAGTTATTGCACTTTTACAAGTCCCAGTGACCATTTGTCCTGAAAAAAGTTGTAACAGGAAAAATCTACATGCACAGCAATTTATCGGTGAAACGTTTTATAGTTTATTATTACAGGTTCATGTGATCTTGATATTTGACCTTATAAACTTAACATGAGTTGGCTTGTAGAACTCATCAAGATGCATCTTTAAAGTTTTAAGTTCCTCGGATGATACATTTCGCTTAAATAATAGCCAATTTTGTTCAGTCAGTACAAAGCCTGTTGACAATGAAGTTCCATGAAAATGAAAATATTTTTAGCATTGAATATAATGACCATGCTCGAAAACCTTACCAACGACGATGCTTATGCTATCCCCTTGATAGCCTTTGACAAACTTTTCTGATATTGATATTGATCGGATTTCGAGACGTTAACGTTGTGATCATCATTTTAAACACGAATCTTAAATTGCTATTGCAAATTCAAATGTTGTTTTTTGTTGTTATTTTTCTTCACAACGTCATTAACAATAGGCATAACATTTAAATGTTTTGTGCAATAATGTTAAATAAACTCAAAAAGCGCCGACATCAACGCAAATCTACGCACTGCACTGCAGTGGGTATTACCATGGATTTGTTTGACATGTGCTACGGACAAGCTATTTGCTTTACCATATTAGACATTATATCTGTTTTTGGTATTACTTTCCGATTGAGTTTAAAATAACACAATCTGTTTGATATGTTTTTTTTAATTTCAGTGTACAGTCCACATCAAAACCCAGTATTTTCCAACAAATTGTTTCCAAGTTTTACTGCAATAACAAGGAATGTATATTGGCTACTCAAAATAAATCAGTAACGGTAGAATGTTACGTAAAGGCGGATCAAAACCCATAGAACTTAACATGTTAAAGGATGGAGCTAAACTATCAAATACAAACAAAGCCAGAACGACAAAAATCCATTACTTATAACTATATCAGATACAGCTTTATACTCAACTATGTCAGATATAAACGCCATATTTAAATGTACAGTAAACAACCCGGCCATTCAAGAACCATTGGCAACGTCTATAATGCTATATACTATAGGTATGTGTTTAATACGTTCAGGGTGGTTTTGGTGGAGTTTAGGTTGCAGCATTACTGAAGGAAACCTCAAGTGCTCATCTGTGCAATATTTCTGTAGAAACGGACACATCATGCAGAAATTATTTTGTACAATATTGTATTAAAAATTGGTTCATACACTTGTCATTTCATTACCAAAAAAAAATTATGTAATTTCTCGTTACTTTACCAATATTAATAATTATGTTAATTGGTAAGGTGTAAAAACTTTCTTAACCGTATCACATATTTTCAGCAAATGTCATTGAGCAATATAAAGAGCGTTTTATTTATTTATTTATGATTTAACGCTAGGTAAGTTTAAAACAAAGAAATGAGAAAAGGTTGATGTAAAAAACTTCAAATTTATAAGTACTTTTATATTTTAGTTCCCCCAAAGTATTGAAAGCGAATGTCAACGAGCTAATAGAAGAATACAGGTGAGGTTCAGTGTATTGCAAAGAATGGCATTGACCGCCGTTGAAAGTCGGAACATAAGTATAGGTAGAAAAAGAGAACTAATAAACAAAGAAAGTTGACAAAGTTTGGCTTATCTGGTATACAATCACTACGTCGTAACTAAAGAATTTTACACGGATTCATAATCAGGAAAGGTATTGTGTTGCAAACAATATTGGCGAAAAAATGCGAAGAGAAGAAACTTAACGTATTATGTAAGTTCATTCATAATTTGGATTTTTTATTCTGTTTTGGTATTGATTGATTGATTTATTGGTTGATTGATTGGTTGATGATTGATCGATTGATTAGTTGATTGATTGATCATTTTGAGGAAAAAAAAAGATATAAACAGTACGTGTATTTATTTATTTATTTCAAATTCATTATTTTGACAGCTTGTGTGTGAATTAGTTTTTATCCATTTTTCCTGCACAGACTGTGTATTAATATATCTTTAATTTACTGATATTTATTCTGAAAATGATTGCGAAAAGTTGCTCCTTTGGAGGAAAAGATATTTGACAAAATGATTGCTCAATTTGACAGAAAAGAAATCCATAATTTGTTGAAAGTATACTCTGTGTCAGATTGACATTACACTATAAAGAAAAATAATGAAACTTTGTATGTACATTTTAAGGATGACAAAAATATTAATGCTGGGAATTTGAGAAATGAAAGCAGTACAGTAAGTGTTGTTGATATATTTTACTTTAAGAGCTTATGTATGAGTCCCTTTTATAGATTGTTAGGTTTCATCATGTAAAGCAAATCTGTGTTGATATATTTTACCGATCATTATATTCAAAATAAAATAGATTCCCAAAGAAGTTATTGTTGAAGAAATTTTCAAATGCAATGAAAAAGGGGAAACGTGAAACTTGAATTTATACCCGAATTTAATCTAAAGTTTATTTTAAGGGTTTAAACATGTCCAGCGAAGATGGTCGATAAAGGAAAGAGGTAATAAAACGCTGGGGGGATTATACAGCGTTGTGAAATTTTAAAACCTCCTCTGCCCTCTCTGTCTGTCTTCCCCGCACAAAAATAAATAATCAAACGGACTGATCGGGCCCAATTTTTTTTGTGTAAAATTTGGGGAATTTTTTTTAATGTTTTTAAAAATTTTTCATGGAAAAATTTAAATTTTTAAAATAGGAAAGGGTTGTTATAGAATTTATTAAAAATTACTGTTTTTTCTAATTTTATAAATATGTGGCTTATTATGTATTTATTTGTACAAAAAAAAAAAAAAATTTTTTATAAAAAAAATAAAAATATATTTTCTATCTAAAACATTTTTTATAGTATACAAAAATATTGGATGGTTTCTTTGGCCTTCCCTAAAGATTAAAATGTTACTACAGTTTTCTTGTTGATCTTACATTTCACCGAATAGTTAACTGATATTTACATTTTTGAAAATTATCAACGCTAAGATTTACTTGTTTTTTTATGAAATAAGATGAAAAAATAGATTGTATATTTACTTCAATATTTTCTAATTTAAAAATATTTCTATTCAATTTTCAGGTTGGAGCTTACAATTTCACTAAGATGATGAAAAAGGGGAGATAAAATATGAAGTGCAAAATGACGTTTCCCGACTTGAATTTGAGTTACATATATACATTAAACATAACATGTGTGTTATTTGTTTAAATTGTTTATTTTTCAATTTGTATTTTGAAATTCTATTCTTAATAAAAGAACTTTAAAACATTTTTAATAAAAATCTGCAAATCTTTAATAAAGTTTATTAATTTTGCAATTCCTCTTTTGAATAGAAATTCAAAAAGAGTTTATGAAATGGTTTTTTAAACATTTCTTTGTCAATAGAGAAATTATGAACCTTGTATATATGAACCCTCCTTTTTTCGTTTTTTTTAATTTTATTTTTCCGTATTTCAGATTATAATAGTAACAAATAAGAAAATGAACATAAAACTGTTTTACCTTGTGAAGATGTTGATTTGAACATGCGAATTCTGTAGAAGCAATCCCCTTATCAACACTTTCCGGGAAATCAGTACCCCGTAATTGATGTAAATAGAACAACTTAAATGTTTTTGAAAATATTAAAAGAAAATAACAAACCTCTTCAGCATTAACATTATGAAATTTAATTCTTAGCAAGGTATGTTCTTAGTGCAATATCTTTTCATTGAAAGCTATTTATTTGTTTTATTTTTTACCTTTTACTATTTTATATTCCGCCAAAATGTTAAATGTAACGTGTGTTATGGGTATTCTGTATGAGCTTTTATGTGTTGCGTTAAATCACTATGGTAGCAATTCAAAAGCGATTTTTTTATGCATTCGATAAAGAGCCACTATTGTTTGTTTGTTAAAACACATTTTTAAAGTACTCAAAATGAATCAATAATTAAAAAAAGTTAGATTTTTATTTTTTTTATAGAATATTCGGAGCAAAAGAATTGAACTTTTTAGCAAACGTTTACAGACATTCCCAGAATACAGTTGAGGCCCAAAAATGAATTGGGTGGAATTGTATAAGAAAATATAAGTTACCTGTAAAGGGTATAAATTGTCCTAAAACACATTGAGTTTTATATTCAATTTCTTAAATGGATTTGCAGGGACAACTTTGATAATATATTTTTTGGAAAAAATAGAATTGTCTAAAAAAAAACTCTTTTCTCTTTAGTGATTAGAAAGTATATTTAAGCTAATCTAAGCTCTAAGTTTTAAAAAACATAACTAAATATATTTAAAATTTTTTTAACCCCAAGGGGAAGTCAGTAGACAATTTTGATCCTGGTTTTTAAAAATCTTTTTCAATTTTTGTACTTTTGACTTTTAAAAATTATATTTTTCCTTTAAAATTTTGATGTTTTTCTTTAAGAAAAAGGGGAAATTTATATCGCATAAAATCATATATGTTTAAAAAAAATAATGTTTAAAAAATTTGAATATTATGTTTCAAAAAATTACGTGAATTGATGAAAGATGAAAAATTTTTAAACACTGAAAAATCTTTTTTATTCCAAACTCGGAAAGGGGAATTTTTGTTTGATAACTTTTTATGAAACCCATTCAACAATTCTGATGCATTTTTTATTAGATTGTTAGCCTTTTTTACAATTTTTCTAGATCCCCCTGGAAAGACCCGTAACAGAAGCAATCAAACGCATCGGCTGAGTCAAACATCGATCAGTCGTGGGACCTGTAGTTGGCTGTTTTTGGTTGCAATACTTAGCGTTATTGTTGAGTCTTTTAAAGTAATAACGACGATAACATCAAATAGGAGAATATTCTGAAATAAAAAATTGAAAAAATAAAACCGTATGTATCATTACGGGTATATATATATACGAGGGTGTTCCAGAAATACGGGCTTTTTATAATTTTTTATTTTAAGCATTTTTAGCAAAATTTTTGGACAAATTCCCTTTAACAAAATTCCTTAAAATGTGCCATTATTTTTAAATTTCTAACATTGCTTTCTATATTTTACGTGCTATATACGAGTTGCGCAGGGCGGGGGCATCCATATTTTTGTTAATAAATTGATCTTTATTTCGTTTATCTTGCGTTTTTTATACGTAAAAAATGGTGCGACGTGTAAGCATATGCAGTGAGCGTATATAAAGTTCGATTGAAATTTTTAAGTCTAGCTGTTTTCCCTTAAATTTTTTACCCCGCGGACAAATGACAATGTTGCTTTTTTAAATTTTAAAAAAAAAGAGTCCCCGGATTACGCGAACATCGGCTAACATCAAGTTTGTGTTAAAACTTGGGGAAATGCCAAAACCCAAAGCAGAAAAGTTGGAGACTGCAAAATTTAGACCCATGTTTTTCGCCTCGTTTTTTAAGTCAAAGCGTTTTGAGACGGCCGAGAGGAATTGAAGAAAAGGGGTGGGAGAAAACAAAGTTTACTGCGGGTAATTAAAGGAAATCAGGACGTCATAATTTTGGGGGAAGGGGTTACACCAAAGGGCAATCTGTGTATATTCGGGGAAACAAAATTTTGTTTAAAAAAGATTTTTAAAAAAAACTAATCAAATTTTAAAGTTTTAAAAACCCTGTTAAACGCAATGTATCGCTTCAGCTTTTAAGAAAGTGAACTCAAACTGCTATAGTAAGCAGTGCGCATGATAGGTTATTTCCTTTGTTAACGCACATTGTCTTTGCGTACAAAATAAACTTCACAATAATAATAATAATAATAATAATAATTAAAATAATAATGATAAATAATAATAATAATAATAATAGTAATAATAATAATAATACGGCGTCAGCATTATCACCGTCGTCTTTAACACTATTATCGTAACAAAAGTTAATAGTATGCTTTAATATTATTATATAGGGCGGTGTACGACCAGTGGATATATCGACACCATAGGTGTATTGAGTTAGGCGGCGACTATGTTGAGAAAAACTGACATTCGACGCCACGCACTTATGAACAACTAGCAACGCCACCGGAATGACGTCGTAGCGTCGGAATGGACTGCCCCGCACCCGCTACCCCTTGTCTCATTACCCTGCCCACAGACACTGATCCATTTGCCGGACAACTTTGAAATTTTTTGTACTAATGCAAATAAAGTTGCATTTTGTTCATGTAAATTTTGTTTGTTTTTATTTTCAGTAGTTTTTGAGTTAAAGCAAAAGTCCACGTAATTCTGGGACACCCCTCGTATATATATTACTTAGGATATTTATTTCCATTCCGTTGATTAATTGTACACACAAACAAAGGAAGCCGATAAACTGCAACTCTTCATCAGTTTTTCTTTTTGTTACGAACAATCGAACAACAACATATTGAATTGTCAGATATGAAATGAAATTAATCGGAAAGAAACTATTTGTATTCAAAAGTATCATTCAAGATACTTCAAACAAGAGATGGCATGTGTAGTGCTGGTAGAAAAACTGTCGTACCACAAAAACGTAACAATAAACCCGTATAGTTACAAAACGAAACAAAATGATTCCTAATACTGTTTTTTTTCTTTTCTTTCAGAAGTTTACATCCGACAGGAAATGGTAAGGGTACTAAAACAATGCATGCATCTGCTCGTGTCATTTATACATACAGTATTGTTATTGCAATTTAACTTTATCCCTATGCAAAATGTAAATAAAGCCTCTTCAATCCGCTGTAATATACCTATAACGGCCCTCCAACGTATTCAACCGATTTCCGATATTGATGGCATTGACCTTTAAATATTGTCTTTTGGGCATATCACTAGGTCAGTCACCACAGAGCATTTAATACCTAAACAGAGGTTTAGGTAGAACTGGGTGATAAAGCATTTAAGT
>NW_026857429.1:0-11341 GCF_026571515.1 Ruditapes philippinarum | reverse complement strand
AAAAAAACAAACAAAACAAAAGCAACAAAAAAAACCCTTCCCCAATTAAAACCCCAAACAACAAAACACACAGCAATAACAACAGAAACAAAACAACTACAACAAACAAACAAAACAAAAACAACAAGTATATCTGAAAATCACAACCAACAAAGATTAAAGAATCATTATAATAAATATATCCATAACTCAAAACACTTATCATTCTCAACGTGTTTGTGTAATCACTTTCTTATGTGCGGATATTTCTTAATTCAAATTCATTATTTTTATGTGTAAATGTTTGAATGTTGTTACCTAACCCGTTTCTAGGAGGTGTGTACGGTAACTCACCACTGCTGTCATAGAACAAGCGCGATCAAACCGACCCTGCATCATTTTCTATATTGCCATTTTGTTCGTTCTTTCAGGCTTCCATTTTATATCATTTATATATAACTATATTTCATTTATCACGGATAAATATCGTAGGCGATTATTGTTCGACATTTTTTTTCTCTTAATCAAAGACGAACAAAATAACAAAATAATATTCTTAGACTTAATTTTACTATATTTGTAACGGTTAACTCATATGTCTTTATTTATTTTTTAAACCGTTTGAATGCATGGTTGAAAAATTGGAAAGGGTCATCAAGCAAAATTATTGAAAATCAATTGGCATTTATAAAAAAAAATACTTCGACATTTAAGAAATACCCCGACATTTAATTACAACAGAAAAAAACAAGGGGAATTACATTTGAATGTTTGCTTATACAATGTACTTGACTGACAAGTTCATCTTTTTTGTTGTATTCGTATGTTTACTGACCCTTCGGTGCTCACAAACTTTTGAAAACATGTATTTAGAATTAGAAAAAAATCAAGCCTACTAAAAAAAAAGTCTAAAAGTCAAACATCCAAATCTTTTGGATGAATCATACAGTAGTTGCATTGTTTTAAAGGCACAAAATCCCTCATATTACATATTTTTTTTAAAACCTCGACTTCAATACAAAATATTTCAAATAATATTAATTGCCAAAGAGCAAAGACAGCAAACTATAGTTATAATCTATATTGTAAATGAGTTAATCTTTAGAAACTGTAACAAGATACCAACAGACAAAGTTTTTGAGAAATAAAAATTATATGATTTCTGAGGAATAATGTGCCTTTAATGACGAAAGAAATGGCATACAAGCCTTAATATCAGGTAATTTGTACTTAACAAACTTTCTGGAAAGGGGACATCCCTTGAGACAACCACATAAAAACAACAAGGGGAAACTTTATTTTGTGAATATATTTCATTTATTAAAGTTGAAACAGGATATGTGGCTTTTTTAAAAGTTAACTTATTGTACGGAAACGTTAAAGGGCCTCCAATAAATAAGCAAGTGAGATGATGATGTGTAAGTCGACAGATTTTAATTCTTTTAAATTATACGTTATGAAACAAATCAATTTATTTTATTCTCAAAGATTTAAAAATATCGTTAATTTCGTTGAACATTTTTTATCGATATGCATGACATTTTTGTCAAGGCGAAAAAGTATCTGTTTGTCTTTTGTGAAGCATTTGTTATTTTTTGGACAAAAATTCTCCTAGACAAAAAAATGCAAGCAGTTTAAGAAAAGTGATTAAGAATGACAAATATGGTCTAGCCATTGTGAATAAAATGAATTGATTTCTGTTAAAACATTTTATCAAATCGAACAAAAATCTGCCGTCCGCTCTGAATGGAGGCCCTTTAACGTTTCCGTACATTTTACATTCCTACTTAGGTCCACGTAATGATATTTAAAGAAGTAAGGGTAAAAAAGGGAAAAAACCCTGGGAATTTTTAAAAAGTGAAATATAAATATATAATGGACTAGAACCATTTGCTTTTAAAATGTTTACAAGTACCATGTGATGAAGGCTCATAGCTGGTGTGCAAACATTTTGACATTTTGTTTACTTGACAAGTACTTTTTTTCTTGTGCGAAATCTTAAAATGGAAAGTAGTTAAACATTTTAAAATGAAATAGGGCTGAGACTGCACAAAACATAGATTTTGAGTTTGCCAAACGTGATCGATAGAATTATTTCGAACATTGTTTTTCGACTGTTTGACCTAAGATGAGCTGTAATTATAAAGCAGCACTTGTTATGAGAGCTTTACTTTTGACCTTAATTTCGTGCAACTGGAAAGATAAAAACTGCTATGAATATCTATCATCAGTCAGGTCTCTTGAGTTTCAATTCATCCATCAGTTTTGAATTATATTCTTTGCTTTTGCCGGTGATGGGGAAAATGAACAGAAGCGTGCATTGACACCGCCGTCATAAACAGGCTCAATAAATCCGTGTTGGTCGAAGTTTAACATTTACACTTTCGCTATTTATCCATAAAACATTCTGAATAGAAAGAGAATATGACCCTACTTATCATAAAACAACTTTTCCTTTTGAAAAAAATTGTCTACGGTTCATAAACTGATTGTATATAGATAGTGCTGGTTCACTGTTTCAACTCTCTTTGTTAAGCATATAAAATAATGTTTACAATTATTACATGTATTATTCGACAATATTGACCTAAGACATTTGCATATTCAATAACCTTTTGTCAATAATTATCTGATCCCGGAGTAAACCATGCGGATTTAAGGGCACATGGGTACATGTATAGCTTTAGAAATTAATTTATCAACTCATGGCACATATAATTTAATGAAAGAAAGTCTAAGAACTTTAAAGATAAAAGGTTTCTCTTTTCGAGGAATCGAACTCTCAACTTCACGTTTACAGTTCTGACGTACTTACCTTCACCACAAATGTTCCCACATAAGTGCTATTTTCTTTAGATGATTAGCTTCTTACAGTATCAAAATCCATTATCACAGCAATATAAAAAAGAAAATGTATTGATTTCGGAGGCTTAATGTGCCGTTAAGTCTGTCATCGGAACTCCGAATTATCCGGAAACATGTTAGCTAAGTCAAACATTGGCATTTTGTGTTCTTGGTCTGATCCTCAAGTTTGGACTTTAATTACAGCTTCTACATATTATATTGAACTTTGATTTTGAAAGATTATTTGATTACTCAGTAATACAAATGTACATGTATATCTTTGAATACGGTCCACTTTCATTATCACATACAAGAGATTACTTGTCCTCGTCTGCCCTTATTGGTGACATATTTGAAGCATTGAATGTCCAGCATTTGTAGTTAATAAGAAATGTTAAATATATTATCTTCATTTGCTTTCAATTTGAAGAGATGCACTTCATTCAGAAATATAATTTAAACAAAATCGGGAGAAAAATTAATAAGATATGTACATGCCAGTATATTCAAATGATTCAATGATTTTTAACAAAGAAATAATAAGTTTTTTCTGTTTGTTTTGATAGTGTTTCACGTCACATTGGAAAAGCATAGGTCATACGCTATGTTCCAGGTACATACATGTGAATAAAATCTGTGAAAGAGAAAATAAGATACTTTTGTTATATAAATGGATTCCCCAAAAGGAAACTTAATAAAGAGATGACTCGATTTCTCTTTTAAACTGAGGTCAATTAAATGTCAATGTCAAACCAGTAAGTATGTCTTTCTCTACCTTGTCACTAAACTACATTTGATTTTTTTAACACAATGGTTTACTTTGGAGGGAAAACAAATACTTCACATATGACCCGTAAACAAAAATCGATCTTGATTTTCAGGATTCTACCTAAAGTTGTGTTTTTATAAGATAAAAAGGTATGTGTAAACGCGCTCGGACCTTTGTATGAGTCGCAGAGTGTCCCTGTATCTTGGTTAACATCATCATGGCTATTAAACACTCACTTTATAGGTAGCGTCGGTGTTGACCTTTATATATTAGATTATTTTTAGTAAGCAAACCACGCGTTTGGTATGCAAAATACTGGCTGCATTCGTTACATTTCGAACAACAGTAATTCACTGTTAAATCATTCTTCAAATTCTGCAATTTACAGCAGGCTACCAATAAACATCTTAGCAGTTAAGAATGCAGCTTCTAGATTTGTGCTTAATACGAGTATATAGGCACATACTCGTAAACACCATTTTGTTTTAGTACGGCTGTACCACCAGAGCAAAAGAATAAAGGACCCTCTTTGTGATCACGGTCCTACTGGCAACTACATACATTATACCGTGTTTGGTAAGACATATTTTATTTTCATTTATTTATTACTTGTTCAAAATAGTGAATTCATTTTTAGGCTCCAGTAAAATGCTTGCAGATCGTCTTTGATTGAAGTTTGGAAACATTTTTTTTACTTGCTAAGCGGTTTGTACTCGTACCCTTAGGGTCATATGTCAATATATGGGGTTTCCATTTTGCAGAAATATTTAGTAATATATAATATGCTTTAAAATGAAATTCAATCACTATAGCCATATGCTAACAACTTAAGTAATATCACGAATCATTTGCCTGTCAATCTCATTACTTTCAATTATTGCCCTGACTTTTTGAGACATTCGTCTTGCCTGTTACAGTCACAGGTCGGCTAAAGTTTCCTGCATCTGTCATTTAGAAATTTCTTTCCCAACCTACTTATGAGCTCATATGATACCTTTTCAGAGCCGTAACCCACTTCCGTGTCTGATTGTTCAACATCCAACGAAAGTGATTACAAAGTTTTTCAAAGACCTGGTCGTCATTTTTTACCTATAAACGTCAGAAGTCTTATTCCAAAACTTCATAAAATCAATATTATAGCTCGTAGATCTAGAGCAGCATATATATGTTTATCTGAAACATGGCTGGATGATTTAGTTCCTGATTATGGAATTTATATTGAAAATTATTGTGTACAACGAAAAGATCGCAACAGGCATGGTGGTGGCGTATGCATTTACATAAGGAAAGATTTGTCGTTCAACAACCGGAGTGATCTATCTCATGCAGAACTTGAAGCAACCTGGATTGAACTGATTTTACCTAAATCAAAACCTATTTTATGTGCTGTATTATACAGACCTCCTTCACAGCAAACATTTTATTCTATTTTAGACTATTTTAGTGTGCTCTATTAACAATGACTTTTTAGGAAATGAAACATTATTACTTGGTGATTTTAATACAGATGTGTCTAGTGACAAGTTTTAACCTCCTTTAAAGTGTTTTAAATCATTTATTCATATGTTTCATTTTAATCAGTTAATTGGTGAACCTACAAGAATTTGTTCTACAAGTTAAACAACTATTGATATGATTTTAGTATCTGACCATGATAACATTTCTCAATCAGGTGTTATAAGTACTTCATTTAGTGATCATAACATGATTTACTGTGCAAGGAAACTCTCTAAATCTTTTATTGGTTCTCACAATAATGTTACTCTAAGATCTTTAAAAAAGTAAAGTAAGGAAGACTTTCAAGCTAGTCTATTATCTTCTGATTGGAATTCGGTATTACTGAGTGATAATGTGAATGAAGCATAGGACAGGTTTAAAGATTTTTTTTTTATCTGTAATAAACAATATTGCTCTAGTGAAACAAAGAACAGAACCTTGGATTTACTCTGATATATTTCAGGCTATCAGTGATA
Organism: Ruditapes philippinarum; assembly: GCF_026571515.1. NCBI lineage: Eukaryota > Metazoa > Mollusca > Bivalvia > Venerida > Veneridae > Ruditapes > Ruditapes philippinarum. The sequence goes on along the minus strand of NW_026857429.1, from coordinate 5,776 downwards.
CAGCTTTTAAAATTTGTTAACGTAACAGAACATTGGGAAATTTCAATTTGTTTAAAGTCTCAGAAATAAGGTGCAGTATTTAGTTCACTCTGCAAAATCAAGTTATTTTACTGGCAAACTGGAGGAGTACAAAAATGATTCTAAATCTTTATGGAAATCTCTCATAAAAAATCTTGGGCTGCCATCTAAGAAAGGATCTTCTTCATCTAGTTCTAATACACATGTATTGAATGTTTAAAAATTGATGAAAGGTTTGTTTTGATTAGAAACTTATTGCTGAGACTTTTAACAATTTCTATAAAACTGTTGCTTGTAAACTGAAAAACTTCCTAAATGTGTAAACAGATTTGGTCAATTTTTTGTAAACTCATTTTATGCTGAAAGAGGTGTTTATCCTAATAGTTTTTCTTTTTCTCTTTTGTGTGAACGTTTTTAAATACTTAAATTCACTAAGTGCTAGAAATGCTTTTGGCTTAGATGGTATATCGTCCCGTTTTGTCAGATTTGTCACCTATAATTGTAGGTCCTATAACCCACATTGTCAACTTGTCTCTTATACAAGGTGTAGTTCCTGGTGATTTTAAGACTGTTAGAGTTGTCCCCCTTTTTAAAAAGAATGATAAACTCTGGTCTAGATTTACTTTCGCAGTCTATTAAAAATGTACTAAGTGATGATATAGTAGAGGTATACTTTAAATTGTTTTTACTGCTTTATGCTGATGATACTGTAATTTTTGCAGAATCTGCATCTGATTTTCAATTTGCACTAGATGCCATGTCTACTTATTGCGAGTTATCGAAACTTCAAGAAAATACAGCCAAAACTAAAGTGGTGTTTTTTTCGAAAGGGAAATGTAGAAATATTCCTTCTTTTTACTTTAACAATGCCATACTTGATATTGTTGTGGATTTTAGCTACTTAGGTGTTAAGTTTAATGAAAATGGTAAGTTCAATAAAACTACTACCTGTAAATACCTGTGTGACCAAGCTAGAAAAGCTATGTTTGCTGTACTTAAAAAATCCATAACTCTTTGTCTTGATGTAGATTTACAGTTACAACTTTTTTACTCCATGGTCACTCATATTTTGGAATATGGTGTAGAAGTGTGGGGTGTAGGTAACATTGATATTGTAAAGCAATTTCAGTTAAAATATCTTAAACTCATAATGAATGTCAAAAAGTCCACTCTTAGTGTTATGGTATTTGGGGAGCTTGGTACTAAAATGTAGAGTCCTAAATTTTTGGTGCAAAATCATCAATTCAAAACCTGATAAAGTATGTAATATTATGTACAAACTATTGTTGAATTGGACTTTCAAAACGCATATCACTCCCCATGGATAGCTTATGTTAAAAAATCATTGCAAGAGCTTAGTTTTGCTGAATACTGGATAAACCGATCTGTGTTATCACCTTCTTATTTTAAAGATATTGTCAAATCTAGAATCAAAGACCAATATGTTCAAATGTGGCATGAACAGGTGTTTAACTCTATCACTTACAGAATTTTTAAATCCTCATTTGAGTTAGAACCCTATTTTAAACTTTAAGCTAGAAATCTAGCCTTATCGCTGTGTAGGTTTAGATGTAGTAACTATAAACTCCCTATTGAAAAGGATCGTTACATAAATTTGGATCATGATTTAAGATATTTCCATCTCTGTCCATATAATTATTTATTAGGTGATGAGTTTCATTTTTTTCAATGTCCTTATTTTAACATTTATCGTAGAAAGTACTTGTCCATTAATTTACGAAGAGGTAACGTGTTTAATTTACAGCAATTATTTCAAAATACTGATAGAACTGTATTTATCAAACTGTCTGTTTTTACACAAAGAATAATGTCTATTGTGAAATAATGTTTACCACCTTCTAGTCAGTATCTATTGGCAAGTATTGTCTTTATTTTCATTATTTATTTTTATCCATTTTTATGTATTTCATTTAATTTTATTTTTTCATCCTTAAGGTCTCATGGCATTTGTAATCGCATTGTGACACTTCCTTTTTAACTTTTGTGGAACTAATTGTACCGGCGTGGTGTGGTTGCAGTGTGGGGCTTCATGGGCTCCATGTTGTGGTTACGCCATGTCGCTGCATCACTTCATTTGCGTTTTGGTAAGGAACTTTCATTGTGCGGTTGCATTATGTCTCATTCTAGTCACTCATTTGTAAAGTCATTCATAATTAAGTATCTCTAGTCTTATTTTTGTATTTATCATGCAAATTATTTTGTCTCAAGCTTTATTTACACATCTGTATTATTTTGTTAATGCTCATTTGTTTGTGAAATTTTACTGTTTATAAAACTGATGCCCATATGGGTCTAGTTGAAATAAAAAACTTGAAAACTTGAAACTTGTTGGTAACTACAGGCCTGTGTCAATTTTAGATATAGTCTTCAAGATACTTGAAAAGGTAGTTTATGTCCAAGTTGAAACATATCTTAAAGAGAAAAAGCTGTTGTATAAATTCCAATCTGGTTTTAGAAATGGTACTTGTCTCATTTACATGACATACTACATTAGGTATGAAATTGACTAGAGTAATGTGGTAGGTATGGCTCTGTTGACCAATCCATTCTCTTAATGAAGCTTCAAGCGTCTGGTCTTGGAAATGACATCATAAGGTGGTTTAGGTAATATCTTTCTGAGAGACAACAGCTTGTTGATGTGTCAGGAAGTTTTTCTTCTACTGCAAGTATAACATGTGGAGTTCCCGAGGGTTCAATCCTTTGGTCCCTCCTCTTTTTAATTTACGTCAATGAAATGTCAGCGGTAGTAAAAATTAGACTGTTGATATATGCTGATAACTCTGAAATACTTGTTTCTGGAAAAAGTTTATCTGAGGTGGAAATTTCTGTATCTGAAGATTTGTCTACAGTAAATCAATGGTAAATTGATAATAAGTTTTCGTTGCACTTAGGTAAAAGTCCATTGTGTTTGGGTGTAAACAAAAACTCAGGTCACATTCCAAATTAAATATGAATTGTTATGGCACTGCAATTGAAGCGTCCAAATCTATCAAGTACCTTGGGGTAACTATTGATCATTTCCTGTCCTTTGGTTTCAAGGCAGACTCAGTTATTCAGAAGGTTAACGCCAGGTTAAAGTTCCTTTACTGTAAGAAAGATTTCCTTACTCAGCATTCCAAAACACTGCTTGTCAATTCCTTAATTCAGTTACACTTTGACTATGCCTGCTGTGTCTGGTATAATGGTTTAACTCAGGTCTTGAAAAATAAATTACAGACATCACAAAATAAAATGATGAGATTTGTTCTAAACCTTCATTCCAGAGTTCATTTTGGCTCTTCCCATTTTTAATCCCTTAATTGGTTACATGTACCAATTTGTAAGAGGGTTGAACAAATTATGTTATGTCATGTTTTTAAGGTTAAAATCCAAATGGCCACAGAGTACTTAAGTGATTGTTTTGTTTCTCTGGAATGTATGCATTTTATTGCACCAGACTGAGTAAAAAAGGAGGGAGGGTATTGTTTTCCTTAGGTAAAAGGTTCTGAATCAAAGTCTTTTAGTTTTATTGGTGCAATACTCTGGAACAGTCTTCCAACTTACATGATTAAAATTAACAATTTCATCGTTTTAAGGTAGCCATCAAAAGTCACGTTTTAAGTAGCATGTAAGTGTTTTTCTTAAAATTTCTTGCAAGAAATTTTATATGTTTACATATTTTTTATATTGAATTATTTTTCGGCTCAGGTTTACTGTTTATTTTTTTTATAATTTGTTTTATTAAGACTTTAAAAACTTTCTCTTTTAATTTTTTGAATAGTGTAATCTATGGCATGTTCTTTCCCTACATACTCATAACTGTATGATCATATTTTACTTACTCTTAAGACATCATGGTCCCTGTGACAATGAAGCGCAATAATCCTTTAAACTGTGATAATTTTTTAATATTCTTAAATATACTTTTTTCTTAATATGCACTTGATTATTTCTTAATGTGATACTGACTTTTTTTATGAAATACATTACATTTTTAATTGTGATAATTTTAAATGATATCCTTCATTAATGTGATTTTTTCTGAAGTGATATTTTTTATCTTTTATGAAATACCTCTCTTTGTCATGCCACCAAATGCTAAGGACCACAATGGAAATAAGAGCTTGCTCTTTAATGGGTTGCCCTTGGTTTTGGGAACATGTCATGGTTTACAAGTATTTATTTATTCATTCATTTATTTATTTATTTGTAATTATCTAAATATATTTATTGTGTTTGTTTATCATGTTACATGTTTACCTTTTGCCGAAATAAATCTATCTATCTGTAAACTTTCCCCAATTAAGAAAGAAAAGCAATGATGGAATCTCTTCTAGTGCATGTTACGAACTAAAACTGTCCGTTAGATTAGGTCTCAATCAGGATGCCTGGCTCCTAGAATTTATATAAAAACCGATTTTTTATAATAACTGAAATGGCTTCTGACTTATAGCCACTTTGAGATCTTTTTGATACGTTTGCATCTTCCTAATACGAGCTAAATGTTCGTAAGATAAAATTTATTTTTGATAAATTTATATATATAATTATATATATTTTTTCTTTATCTTGAAAGGAATTATATCACGAGGGCGTAGCCCAAGTGATATAATGATACGCATCCGAACGACAAACAGTCATGTTATCTAGCGATAAAATATATTATTTCGTTTCTAACACGAAATCAACAAATAAATGCTGCCGTACCTGATATTAACCTATATTGCGCTTGATTTCTTTTCGTACTTATTTTCAGCACGTCACATTTTTAGTGGTTACGTCACGTGTATAATGATAACGTCACGTGTCTAGATATAGAACGTCAAACTGTGATTTTATTGCATAATAAGACACACTTTCGGTTCTTTTATGTTCAATGGGTAAAAATCCGGGTCGTGTTAGAATATGCAATAAAGTCACTGTTGACGTTCTATATTTTGATATGTGACGTAATCATTATACCTGTGACGTTAACACTAAAAATCCGACGCGCTGAAAGTAATTACGGAAACAAATCGGGTGCAATTTAGCTTTATATCAGGTACGGCAGCATCTAATTGTTGATGTCGTGTTAGAATCGAAATAATATATATCCAAATCGCTGATTTTATCGCTTGATAACATCACTGTTTGTCGTCCGGATTCGCATCATTATATCACTCGGGCTACGCCCTCGTGATTAAATTTCTCCAAAATGTGTTTGAGATATATTATTTCTTAATTCAAAGTAATTCAAATAACCATGACTTTCATTCTTCGATTTTAATTTTAAACTAAAAAGGGCTAATTCATGGCATTAAAAACAAAGTAGATGAAACACAAATTTATTGGACATTCTAAAAGCAATTTACAATTTAAGTAACAAATCTTACTGCAAAGTTTTCAGTTTATTTTGTGCATTTTACTTTTAGGATTTTGTATGATTATGTAGTAAAACATTATGTGTCTGATTCCATTTCAGATTCGTTTTTGTACAACTTTAAAGGTTCTTTTTTGCAAAATATGAGAACCAAAGCCTTAACCCAAGCAATATGAGCGGGAGATTTTCGCTTGGCTTGGTAGTTTTTGGAATGACAATTTGCTGTTTTCTCGTAGATCGACACAACATCATGGAGACAAAACCCTTCTGAAGTTGTGTTTTGCATAATATTGATCCATCACAACATAAAGGATAATTATGTTGTAGTTGCTTTCTGAGGCCATATATTTTGTTACTCTCTGTGAAAATTGATATCTCGCTCGACCTTCGTTCTCGCCA
>NW_026857428.1:0-71849 GCF_026571515.1 Ruditapes philippinarum | reverse complement strand
GAATATTTTGGGGGATTAGGAGCTGTGGGGATTAGGAGCCATGGGGCGATTAAAAAAAGTTGAGTCAGCACTATCGGTTTTTAGTAAAAATAAGGCAAGTGTTATTAGAAGGATTTTTGTAGTTTTTTTTTTTTCCTAAAAAATATGTGATTATATTTTGAATTGGAAACTGATGAAAATGTAGTAATTTAATTATGATAATGGAATTAAAGAGTTATGAAATTATTTATTTATCAGTTTTCATTTGAAAGTGAAATAACTTGTAGAAAAGTGAAATTACATATTTTATAGTACAATGATAAAATTTAATGAGGTTGCTTAAGTGCTTTACAGGACATCATAGTTATATGAACAGTTATTTAGATCATTATGTACACCATAGAATTTCAGGATCCGTATACTGTATAAGTGGATATATATGCGTCACAAAAAATTTTGCGAACGTCAAAAAGTGGACTTTTTGGGTGCGGAAATATTTGCGAAAATATGGTTTCTTGAATTTAATACTGTTTTTTGTGATATCATTAATTAAGCAGGTACATGTTAAAAATATGCCGTTATTGTAATCATTCTATTCAGTTCTTTAATACCTTTATTATTTATAGTATAAAATTGTTTGAAATATACTTTGTTAGTTTGATAAAAGACCTGACACAAAACGTGTTTATAAAAGATGGAAAAAATTGGCCTAAAAAGAAATAGTTTTTCTACAATCAAATATTTACGAATAATTTCAGTTCACAAAAATCGTAAATATTTCCACATAGCAAAATTAACCACTTATACAGTTTTTTTTCCAATATAATATTGTTATAATTAAATGTATGTTCTCTATTTCTTTCACATTTACAGTGGACGAGGATCTGTCTATTAGTTAGTATATATCTGAAATACGTGGCTTGCAAAATATTTTTTTTCTTGTCCGCTTTAATTTTTTCTGTTTTACAGTAATTTTTATTCTTGATTTTTTTCTTGTTGCAAATATCCCTGTGTGGCAGATTTATTTTTGTTTCATGTAGATTTGGATTTTCTCATCATTTATGATTTTTTGTACACATCATGTCATCATTTCTCTTCATTTTCGTGTGGTGTAAATTAATTATCGTTAAATGGCAAAAAATATTTTAACACTTGATGTTAAAAACTAATTATTTTGCAAGTCGTGTAAATTTGTATTTATGCATATTACAATAAACAGAAAATAACAGCAAGGAACACAGAAAATATTACAAACTTATAAATATTAGCTTAATTTTAATGATGCTTCGTGTAGAAACGAGAGTAATATAATTAGCTACGGAAGCACTTAATAACCAAGAGCTTATATCAGCGTCAATTACTAACTGCGATGCTAGCTATAATTCATTCTCTCAAAACATTAACAAAATAATTAAATAACAAAATAACTTCTGTATTGTTTATATATATTGTCCATATTATAAATATACAATATACATTTATATCATATATTAAAGGCAAAGCAATATAACAAGGTCAGAACAGAACAGAACACTGATAATAGTAATTATTGATTAGATTAATTTCTTTTTGCGGGAAAGTGAAAACTTAGCTAAAAGAAAATTTATTTTAATTTATGATTACAGAAATATATTTGATGAAGCATACACATGTTTAAGTTGCCTATTTGTACTTATGTCACATTTGCCTACCATTTTTGGACTGATTTCTTATATATTTATCTGGTATGTTTGTATGTTCCATAGGAGGAATTCCAATAACTCTGGTGAAAATTTAGGTTAGTTGGGTCAATGTCAAGGTTACCAAAGCTATAAATAGATTTTCCCACTTTCCCTCATAGTTATGCCTATGTGTAAACTTTGACATAGGGACATGGAGGTATTTCTATTGTTGTTACCAATGTTCTAAATTGACTAGAACAACTGTCATAATCTCAGTACCATCAACTTTAGTATTGAATATTAGAAAAAGTCTTTGACAGAATTCCAGAACACATTTCAAGGTTTGAAATGATTGTTTAATTTTAATACAGGTATATTTGAATTCAACTTAGGGTGAAAGCAGATAATGAAATATAAAGATGTTTTCCCAATCTAGATTTTAAGTTTTTTATGAATTCTCTTTTGTGTGATTGATTCTGTTTTATATTGTATGTTGAGATAAATAGATGTCACAAATATATGTTATAAATAGATGTCACAAAATAGATGTCATAAAATAGATGTCACAGAATTGTTCAGCTTTCACATCTTGTCTTTGCTCAAAGAAATTTTTTCTCATTTTCTTCTTTTTAATTAAAAAAATTATTCATTCTTTTGAAACAGCTGCTTTTAATAACTAAACTAAAATAAAATATTTACATCTATTTACATAGATTTACACAGATTTAAACATACTTACATAATTTTACATAGATTTACACAGATTTAAACAGACTTACATAAATTTACAAAGATTTACACAGATTTTATACAGAGTAGCATTGTATTAAAAATATCATATAGATTTTTACCCATGTAAATTTTGAAACAGAACCTTCTTTAAATAAAAGTTACTAATTTCATTACAGGTACCCAGTATTTACTTTATTAACTAATTATGTACTATTAACTTATTACATGTATCTTTTTACAACATTATTTGAGGTAGTGTGGGTATACATGTATATTACTAAGGATGATTTCCCATTGAAAAAAAGGAACAATTTTAATGTAACAAAATATTTTAAAAATGAATTAAAAAGGAAAAATTAAAAATTTTACAAAACATTTTGTTTGTCAAACTTATTGAGATAAGATTAGTTTACATACTGCTTAGTACAGAAGTAAAGATTTAAAAATTTGAAAACTGATTCGCAGCCCTTATTTAGAAATTTTGCTGTAAAATATTAAAAATTATATTGAAATTTTTTCTGCTATATTTGAACAATGAACTTTCATGCTATAAATTTGGAACAATCCATTGTTTATTGTAGGCGTTTCAATATTAAAATACCAAATTTTAAAAATTTTATTTAAATTTTTTTCTGCTATATTTGAACAATGAACTTTCCTTGTTTTAAATTTGGAACAATCCATTGTTAATTGCAGGCGTTTCAATATTAAAATACTCAATTGAAAAGCCAGCTGTATATCAATATAAACTGTCATAAGACTCAGTACAAAGTAAGCTAGCATGGCCATTTTAATCATATAATTCAAGTTTAACTTTATAATTATTGGAAATCTCGAAGGGTTTGGAATGAGATATTTTTCATATTTTCACTAATCAGTTGATGATGACGATCAGCCTGATATCCAAGATCTTATAAAGAAAAAGAAGCGAGTGTATGAGGCACCGAAGGCCCAGAATTACTACCATTTCGAGTATTACCTTGTGCCGGATAATGATGATGTTATGAAAACTGATGTTGTTACGTATGGTATGGGAGCGAAAATTTACATGGAAAAACAAGACGCTATTGTGAAGAAAGTATGGCATGATGGAGATGTCACATGGCATAGCATGGACTTAAAAGTATGGCACAGATGTTTGTATTTTTATAAATCCGCTTACAAACCCTATAACAATTAGTGAAACTGATGGCGAACAGCATGGATCCTGATCAGACTGCGCGGATGAGCAGGCTGGTCTGGATCCATGCTGGTCGCAAACCCATTATGTTGGTTTTGTCATGGCGCAGCTCATTTATTATTTTCAGCTTTACCTTTACCATTCGGACATCTTACTTGTTTTATTCCGTTTTGAGTTTTGAATTATCCATTGTTAGTAACTTGTAAATTTATTGTAATATTGCGTGTTTGTAATGTGGATTTTCATTGGATGATATTGAAGTTTATATTATTAGTTATAAAGATCGTTGACAGGTTATATGGTCCTATATAAACGGCTATTTGTAAATATAACACGAGCCGTTAGGCGAGGGTTATATTGCAAACAGCCGTTTATATAGGACCATATAATCTGTCAACGATCTTTATAACAAATTTATAATACAGCAAGCATCATTTTTTAGAGAAAAAAGGAAGATTTCTTCATGAATCGACAGCAGCCGTGTATATAAAACTATATAAACGTCACGATTATCCAATGAAAAATGACGTTACAAACGTGCAGAATTATAAAGTTTTATATACACGGCTGTTGTCAATTTATGAAGAATTCTCACTTTTTTCCCTAAAAATGAAATTTGTTTTATTATTAATTTGTTATAAATATCCCTGACAGATTATATGACCATATATAAATGGGTGTTTGCAACCTAGCTGCTGGGGTTATATTTCCAAACAACCATTTAGATAGGGCCATATAACCTGCCAAAAATCTTTTTAACTAATACTAGTATAAGGGATTTCAACAAATTTAAGTTATGCAGCTATCATTACTAGTATTAAAGTGCAAGATTTATGCAAGTCTGGGCGTACACTGTTGATATCCATCAGCAAGTCTTTATTAGCACTCAAAGAGTTCTAAGCCATGCTGTAGAGCCACAGCATAATGTTTTCTCCAATCAAAAAAATACTAGTTATACTCTTTTTAGTGGACTTGATGAATAGATTATTTAAATATTCATACAGTTTTCAGTTTCATGTTTGAAGAGGATTTATTTGATTTCTTCAGTTAGATATAATTTAATAACTAAACAGTCTGAATTATTTTGCAATCTGATTAAAATCAGCTCCTAAATGATGCTATTTACATTAGTTTGACTAAATAATTTCGTAAGCTCACAATTTTAACTCTTAACCAGCTGAATTTGTGAAAATGGATTTGCCCGGCTTTGAATTTGGAACAGTCCATTCAAAGTTTAAGGGATTTCATTTTAAAAAATATAAATATTGAGCTACCAAACAGTACAGGACTGTAAGGATGTGCAGGCTGGCCGGGTTCTATACAGGTGGCAAAGGCTATAAGGATCTAGTACAGACCAGAATATCTTGGTCAAGAGTAACTGTTTACAGCTGTAACAAGGGTCTGCCAAGTTTCCGCTAAACAGTTACTCAAGAGCAATACATTCCTGCCTATCTGTTTAAGGCAAACAATTTGTCTTACACAGGGGGTGTACGACAGGTTTTTCTAGCACCTGTGTAAACATTAGATAATCCTGCCTGATATTCAAGGATAATTATTTTCGATTTCAGAAGGTTAATATTTTCATGTCATGTTTCTTTCTCAAATTTTCAGGCACAAGCTATTTGTTACCAAGGACGTATTATTAAAGTTGTATAACCACACCCTGGAGCTAAGAGTTTGGGATACCAAGGATAAAGTTGGCATGAGGGCTAAGTTTGACCGTCCAAAACTGTTTAAACTTCCGAGTTTAAAATCAGGTAAATGAAAATCGTCATATATTTTAGGAGATAACCTATAGACAATTATTAGTTTCAAAATCTTTTTCAAGACAGTTTAAGGTTGCTAGAGTTATACTGGACAAAATGTGTCCATGTAAACAAGATTCAATTTTAGAAGTATAAAGTCAACAAAAAGAAGTGGCGGAGAAATGATTTGTGGTACAGTAATGCAGAAAATAATCATAAAAGAAGATGGTAACATTTTCATTATCTGCTTAACTGCTTTATTATTATTGATGAACTTTACTCATATACAGTTTGCTTATATCATTTAAGTTAAAATTTTCATACTTTCACATACTGTTTATTCTTTCATGTACTTAAGAAAGCGCTGCAAATTGAAAGAAAAAAGTCTAATGGTTATTATTCTTCCTGAATTTTTTTTTTATGATGTTTTTCTTAGTAATGAAATAAGTTGTTTATTTATTACCACGGCAACGCAGGTGAGGATGTAGAAGACATGGGAGGGGTTAAAGGAATGGTGATGACACAGTGTAGAAGTTTTACCGACATGCAGCCAAAAAAGGCACGTGACATTCGACCATTGCCAAAAGAGATAACATTCCAAAAACCGGACCCACCAGGACACAAGAAAAGAGGTTAAATAAATGTTTTTATGCCACCGCAGTATCTGCGATGGCATATAGCGATTCACCTGTGTGTGTGTGTGTTTGTGTGCGCCTGTGTGCGTGTGTTATATAAATTATATAGTGAACTTAAAAAATCTTCTTGTGAAAAACTACTAGTCTAATTTCAACCAAACAGGATTGTTCCTTGGGTGAAGGGCTTTCAAATTTTTTTTAAGAATTTAATTCCATGCAGAAATCTGGTTGCCATAGCAACCAAAAGGAATGATAAGAGTAAATTTAAAAAATCTTCTTGTAAAGACCCACACGGCCCAGACCTAAGATATTTTGAATAAGGCACTGTCTGGAAGACCTCTACCAAGATTGTTCAAATTATAGCCCTGGGGTCAAAATTGGCCTCACCCCGGTGGTAATTGATTTTCACTATGTACATATAGTAAAAACTTTAAAAAATCTCTTGTCTAAAGGTACAAGCGGCTTAGAGCTTTGATTTTTGGTATATGATATCATCTATAGGTCCTCTACCAAAGTTGTTCAAATTTCATCTCTTGTGTCAAAATTGGCCCCGCTCCGGGGGTCATATTTTTTCCATATATGTATATAGTAAAATCTTAAAAAATCTTCTTCTTTGAATTGACAAAGGCTAGAGGTTAGATATTTGGCATGAAACATTGTGTAGTAGACCTCTACAAAGATTGTTCAAATTAAAGCCCTTGGGTCAAGATTGGCCCCGCCCTAGGGAGTCATTGATTTTCATTATGTACATCTAGAAAAAAAGTCTTTTTGTGTCATGTGAAAGGAAACAACATACATTGGAATGTGTGATACATGTTATACATTTTTATGTAAAATATTCAATAGCTGGGAGTGAGTCTGTACCTGCATTTCAAAGTTTAATACAATGTACAGCTGTTATACACTTAATACCTATTTTTTGTCAATAAAGAATTCTTTTATGTTTGAATCAACTATAGCACTATGGCCTTTGTATCTTAACATTAGACACATCTGCACATGTGTCTAATGATTTGACATGCTGAAATATTATTATACTTCTGTAATATTAATGCGGTGGCATAGTATTTTTATTATATGCCCGAAATGGCATATTATGTTATACCCCCTGGCGTCCGTCTGTCTGTCTGTCCGCACTCACAGGACAGTAATTATGTGGCTAGAGGGACAATAGGTAACTGTTCTTTCTCTTTGATGTCATTCATTCCGTAATGATTTTATGTGGCTATTTTCTTTTGTGTGGCTAAAAAGAACAATAGAGAAAACAATAGAGTAGCCACATTATTACTCTCCTAATTTACGGTACACTGGGACAAAAGAGAACAAAGGACTTCATTCCGTAAATAATAGTTATCTCATAAGGAAACAATAGTTAGCCCACAAGAAAACAAAAGAAAAGAACAATTGAAATAGCTCATAAACCTGAAAAATTGGTACGTCCGTCCATCAGCAATTTGGTTTCCGGAGCATAACTGAAGTTCCATTTGGCCCACTATGTTCAAACTTCATAGGATGATCGTCCATATTGGGTAGAAGACTCCTATTGATTTTGGGGTCAAAGGTCAAGGTCACTATGACCTTAAAACTGAAAACAGTTTCCGGAGCATAACTTAAGTTCCATTCGACCCACAATGTTCAAACTTCATAGGATGATTGTCCATATTGGGTAGAAGACCCCTATCGATTTTGGGGTCGAAAGGTTAAAGGTAAAGGTCACAATGACCTTAAAACTGAAAACAGTTTCCGGAGCATAACTTAAGTTCCATTCGACCCACAATGTTCAAACTTCATAGGATGATTGTCCATATTGGGTAGAAGACCCCTATTGATTTTGGGGTCACAAGGTCAAAGGTCAAGGTCACTATTACCTTGATACTGAAAACAGTTTCCGGAACATAACATAAGTTCAATTTGACCCACAACGTTCAAACTTCATAGGATGATTGTCCATATTGGGTAGAAGACCCCTATTGGATTTTGGAGTCACAAGGTCAAAGGTCAAGGTCACTATTACCTTGATACTGAAAACAGTTTCCGGAGCATAACTTAAGTTCCATTTGGCCCACAATGTTTAAACTTCATAGGATGATTGTCCATATTGGGTAGAAGACCCCTATTGATTTTGGGGTCAAAAGGTCAAGGGTCAAGGTCACTATATCCTTAAAACTGAAAACAGTTTTCGGAGCATAGTTCCATTTGGCCTACAATATTCAAACTTCATAGGATGATTGTCCATATTGGGCAAAAGACCCCTATTGATTTTTGGGTTCACTAGGTCAAATATCAAGGTCACAATTACCTTAAAACCAAAAACAGTTTCCGGAGCATAACATAAGTTCCATTTGGCCCACTATATTCAAATTTCATAGGATGATTGTCCATATTGGGTAGAAGACCGCTATTGATTTTTTGGGGTCACAAGGTCAAAGGTCAAAGTCACTTTTACCTTAATACTGAAAACAGTTTCTAGAGCATAATTAAAGTTCCAATTGGCCCACAATATTCAAACTTCCTAGGATAATTGTCCATATAAGGTAGAAGACCCCTATTGATTTTGGGGTCACAAGGTCAAAGGTTAAGGTCATTGTTAATAACTTAAGTATTAATCAACCTACAGCTGTAAAATTTTATAGGATGAACAGCTTATTCCCATGTCTTACAAATGCTTACTAAAACTAAAAAAAACAAAACACTTTCGGGCATATAATGCTCCGCCTAGCGGTGCTCTTGTTTCACAAATGCATTCTTGTTGTTTTTTGATGTACAGACTTGAAAAATGGACCTTAGGTGTGATTTCTGATGCCAAATTGAATTTTGATATTAAATGACCTACTTTTGATATTATTGATATCATTTGACCTACTTTCTTGATTTTTTTGGTGTAATTTCTGATGTTAACTTGAATTTTGATATTATCTGACCTACTTTTGATATTTTTGATCTCATTTGAGGTTCTTTCTTGTTGTTTGACACACAGATTTGAAATTTGGACCAGGATTGTAATTTTTATGCTGATATTAATTTTGATATCAGCTGACATACCATATTGTCTCTGTTTAACGCCCCTGGGCGTTGATTTTTTCAAAAGGGGGGAAACTAATTGGAACTGTTAAAATGTGCTTTAAAAAATGTTTATCAAAGATATAACTCAATTATAAAAATCATTATTCATTATTATGATCTAATATAAAACACAGGATAATATTTTTCAATGATTTTACATCATGGAGAGTCATTAATTGTTATTTTAAATAAAAATAATTGGATTTTTTTACTGTTCTTTTATTATTGATTATAAATCTATTAGGTAAGAGTTTTTTCCTACAAAATGTGGTGGGGGCATTAATTAGAAACAATATGGTACTTCTGATATTTTTGATATCGCTTAACCTACAATGAAATTATGGGTCAGGTGAGCGATCTAGAGCCATCTTGGCCCATTTGATAATATAGACATGCCAAGGGAGGTCCTCTTCTTTTGGTTTCAATTAGTGGTCATTTTGGTCAAGGTTACCAATGTCAAAAATAGAATTTTACACTTTTACATGAGTAAACTTATTCTATCAACTGATTTCTTTATTATTTGGTAGGAACATACAATTGAAAAATCTTCTTTCTTTGGATGGAGTTAGGGGTAAATTGGGTCAAGGTTAATAATAAAACAGTGTAGATGTCTACTCATTTGCTTATACAGCCTTTATATTTTTCCTAAAGGTTTTTAGCTCGAGTATTCGCA
Source organism: Ruditapes philippinarum (assembly GCF_026571515.1). Lineage (NCBI taxonomy): Eukaryota > Metazoa > Mollusca > Bivalvia > Venerida > Veneridae > Ruditapes > Ruditapes philippinarum. Next base: position 62,181 of record NW_026857428.1, on the reverse strand, counting down.
GAATAATCGAGCTAAAGCAGTCACCCATTTGTCCGCGTTGGCGTCCCTGTGGTTAAGTTTTTGCGTGTAAGCTGGTTTCTCCATACCTACTGAAGGGAATGGATTAAAACTTCACACACTTGTTCTCTGTGATTATCTAAGATGATTGGCACAAGTCCCATAACTCTGTTTGCTTTTTTACATAATTATGCCCCTTTTTCGACTTAGAAATTCTTGGTTAAGTTTTTGTGTGTAAGCTGGTATCTCCATAACTACTGAAGGGAATTGGTTGAAACTTCACACGCTTGTTCTCTGTGATTATGTAAGATGATTGGCACAAGTCCCATAACTCTGATTTGCTTTTTTACATAATTATGCCCCTTTTTCAACTTAAGTTTTTGCTTGTAAGCTGGTATCTCCATAACTACTGAAGGGAATGGATTGAAACTTCACACATTTGTTCTCTTTGAATTTCTAAGATGATTGGCACAAGTCCCATAACTTTGATTTGCTTTTTTGCATAATTATGCCCCTTTTTTGACTTAGAAATTCTAGGTAAAGTTTCTGCTTGTAAGCTGGTATCTCCATAACTATTGAAGGGTTTGTGCCTTTTTTGGAACAATTTTATGCATTCATAATAATAAAGCAGTGATTAACTCGATAAAACATCTTAATAACAAGCCTTTGTACCTTTTTTGACAATTTTATGTATTCATATAGGTAAGCATTATTATACTCAATGAAACACCCTTGTGACAACTTTTAGAATAGTCAAGCGTTACTGTCCTCCGACAGTTCTTGTTCATACTTCCTCTGGATTGTGTTATAGGTCAGTCTGATCAAGGTCAATAAAATAAGTATTTACATTTTTAACCATACATCCTGTATTAATGGAGAAATGTTTTCCATATTTGGTAGGAACATATCTTGTATAGACTTCTGCCTTTGGATTGAGTTAGGGGTCAGTGGGTCAAGATCAAGGATGCCAAAAATAGATTTCTACATATTTGCTTATACAGCCTTTATTTATAGACTGATGTTTTTCATATTTGGATGGAACATACCTTGGATGGTCCAGTGTTGGGAGTCACAAGGTCAAGGTCACTTGTGCTAGCAATAGATTTTTTTACACTTTTTGTATACAGCCTTTGTATTTTTCACCAATGTCTTAAAAGAGCATACCTATGGTGGTCCTTAAAGTTTGTATGGAGTTTTCAAGGCCAAGGTTTTGCATTTACATGTATTCATAAATATATTTGATAAAGTTTTATTGGTCAGTTGAATATTTTTCACCATAAGTCATAGGAATGACTTACAAACTTATATTTTTCCAATAACAAAAGGTCATACCTCTGTGGCTAAGTGATGTAACTGTGTTTAGATTTTTTAGGCAGTTTTTCTTTCCATAACTTAGTGAATGGGTAAACCTCTTTTGAAAAATAACATTTATTTTTTAGTGTACTGGGCCTTTGAGGTTTATTTACTTTAAAAGGAGGAAAGCACATAAAATTACGTAACTTTTGAAGTCATAGAAATGAAACAATTCCAATATAGATGAAAAATATGTTTAAATTCTACATTTATTTCACTCATAAACACCATCTAAGTTACACAACATACAGTTTTAAAAATATATAAATTTTGGTATAAATTATAATGCAAGAATACTATGTATATGATAAATCAAATAAATTTCTACAACACAATTCATGTATATTCACAATGAATTAAACTTAAGTAGTATCATAACATATTGAACATGTATAATATACAAAAGTCATGTACTTGTCACAATCAAGTTATTTATGTGACTGTGTTTTTCTTTTACATTTTCTGTTTAAATATTGAATTTTATATATGAACCAGGATATTCTTTAAATAATATTTTTATTGATAGTGGTTCATATATTTACTTAAAAGATTAGATATCATGCACTTCAATGTTGTCATTTCCACATCTGCTTATATACATCTTTGTCATTTGTTGATTACAACAGACTGATCTAATGTTCTCTTTTCTACTATCAGCTTTTATAACCTCTCCTATCAGCTCACCATCACATGTAAACTGTAAAACTTTTTTGGAGACAACTCCAGATACCAGCACACTACCTGCTTCAGTGAGATAACAACATGTAGCATTCTTTAATTGTTCATCATCATTAAATGATGTAACAACCTGACCATTGTTGTCCAGTACTATCAGTCCATTAAACCAGTCAGCGACATAAATCCTAGTAGCATCCTTACTGACAGCTAGACATTGTATGTTATAGAACAGCTGATGTCCTGATTGATCTTTAGTGATCTGATTAAGCTTCCTACCAGACAATGTATACATATATACTGATGTGTACCAATCTGAAATATATAAATTATTGTTTGCATATGCAAGACCATGACATTTAAAATCAGTGTTAATCTTGTTTGTTGTTTTCATTTTACCTCTAAGAGAAATGAAATGAACTTCATTTTGGGATGGAAGAGTTACTGCAACTTGTGTGTTATTGATCATACACACTTGATGTGGCTGTCCAGGTAGATCGTAGTAGTCTGTGACAGTATAGTTGTGACTGTGTAACCGTTTAAGCTTGTTGTTTCTGTAATCAGCTAGAATTATTGTACCATCTTCCATACAGCAGGCACTGGCAATATGACAATTTACTTTATCAGACTTAACTTTTACATTATATAATTGATGTCTTTTAATCTGAAATAAAGTAACAGAAGCTTTTGTAGGTTTTTCTGATAGTGTGTCTAGGGTCTTCATTTGTTCTAGCTGTGTAAGAATTGTTCTATCAGGTTGAAAATATACGTCTTTCACAGTACTTTTTAATTTTGCATCTTGCATCTTCTATATATTTGTTGGCATTATTTGCAGCATTTTCTCCCATCTTGACATAAACAAATTCTTCAGCTTGATCTGTGGTTTTTGGTGATGCTAATTTATCATTAGCTGATGTAACCCTGGACTTGTGTGCTTGTAGCTGTTTGAGACCATCTTCTATTTTGTCCTCAAGACATTTGACTTTATTTTCTATCATATCGATAGAACTTTTCTCCAACTTGTCAAGATATTCATTGATTTCTTGACGGAATCTTCTGATATCAGACAGTATTTCTGCTTTTCTCTTTAGCAGCCTTTGTTTATCATGTTTAAATCTATCCGCTTGTTCTGCAAGTGTCTTGATTTAGGTTTTCAGTTTTGATTGAATTTCTCTGGATGCAACTTGGAAAGTATTGTTTTGGATAAATTCTGGTATGTAGAATGTGTCCTTGCATAATCTGAAAAATATGTTATGACAGTTTGTGAATATAAGGCTATGGAATGACTGAGGAGGTAATATTAAATATTTTTATTCTCTTCTACATATCAGTATTTACGATAGAATATTATGTAAGGTTTGTTAATACCTATTAAACATTTCATATATTTAAGTGACATTATGTCCATCCAAGAGTATATAAATATCCATCAGAATTTCCTGTAACATTCAGTTTATAAAGAGAGTGGGGGCAGTCTTTATATTTCTGATAGATTTATGTTTTATCCTGAACAATTTCTAATATCATTTTTGCATTAATCACCATTATAACAGTCCATCATGTGAAATAAATAATTCAGCTCAACTTAACAATAAAACAAGAGGGCCATGATGGCCCTGAGGTCGCTCACCTGTATATAGGCCCCTGGAGCGGGGCCAGTTTAAACCCCCAGGACTTTTATTTGAACATACTTGGAAGACACCCATTAGAAGATGTTTCATGATGTTAAGTTTTTACTACACACATGTAATGAAAAACAATGACCTTCCCACCCCCACCCCCTGGCAGGGCCAATTTTAATCCAAAGGCTTTTATTTGAACAAACTTGGTAGACACCCATAAGATGTTTCATGCTGAACATCTAAGCTCTAGCTCATTGGGTTTTTTAAAAGAACATTTTTTTTAAGTTTTTACTATACACATATAGTTAAATACAATGACACCCTGGGGCGGGACCAATTTTGACCCCAGGGCTTTTATTTGAACAATCTTGGTAGACACTCATTAGAAGATGTTTCATGCTTAATATCTTAGCTCTAGCTCTTTGGGTTCTTTAAAAGAAGATTTTTTTAAGTTTTTACTATATGCATATTGGGAAAATCAATGACCCCCTGGGGCGGGGCTAATTTTGACCCAAAGGCTTTTATTTGAATAAAATTGGTAGACACTCATTAGAAGATGTTTCATGCTAAATATCTTAGCTCTAGCTCTTTGGGTTCTTTAAAAGAATTTTTTTTAAGTTTTTACTATATGCATATAGGGAAAATCAATGACCCCCTAGGGCGGGGCCAATTTTGACCCCAGGGCTTTTATTTGAACAAACTTGGTCGACATTCATTAGAACATGTTTCATGCCAAAAATCTAAGCTCTAGCTCTTTGGGTTTTTTAGAAGAAGATTTTTTAAGTTTTTACTATATGCATATAGGGAAAATCAATGACCCCCTGGATCGGGGCCAATTTTGACCCCAGAGCTTTTATTTGAACAATCTTGGTAGACACTTATTAGAAGATGTTTCATGCCAAATATCTTAGCTCTTGCTCTTTGGGTTCTTTAAAAGAAATTTTTTTAAGTTTTTACTATATGCATATAGGGAAAATCAATGACCCCCTGGGGCGGGGCTAATTTTGACCCCAGGGCTTTTATTTGAACAAACTTAGTAGACATCCATTAGAACATGTTTCATGCTAAATATCTAAGCTCTAGCTCTTTGGGTTTTTTAGAAGAAGATTTTTTAAGTTTTTACTATATGCATATAGGGAAAATCAATGACCCCCTGGGGCGGGGCAAATTTTGACCCCAGGGCTTTTATTTGAACAATCTTGGTAGACACTCATTAGAAGATGTTTCATGCTTAATATCTTAGCTCTAGCTCTTTGGGTACTTTAAAAGAAGATTTTTTTAAGTTTTTACTATATGCATATAGGGAAAATCAATGACCCCCTGGGGCGGGGCCAATTTTGACCCCAGGGATTTTATTTGAACAATCTTGGTAGACACTTACTAGAAGATGTTTCATGCCAAATATCTAAGCTCTAGCTCTTTGGGTTTTCTAGAAGAAGATGTTTAAAGTTTTTTCTTTTGGTTGCCATGGCAACCAGAGTTCTGCATGGAATGGAATTCTTTGAACAACTTTGTTAAGGCTTCACACAAGGAACATCCCTGTGAAGTTTCATTATGATCTGCCTTATGGTTTCAGAGGAGATGTCGTTTGAAAAGTGTGAACGGACAACGTACGACGGACGACGGACGAAGAGTGATCCTAATAGCTCACCCTGAGCATATGCTCAGGTGAGCTAAAAAATTAGAATAATGTCACTTTTATTTAAATTATTATCTATAGATGTTTAATTATTAAATTTTACCTATGATCAACAGTCATACATGTAGAACATCCAACATTATCATGGTTCTGACAGTACATATCAATGTGTTTATGACTGTGTCTGTCACATCTCTCTGTTGGTGCCCTCGGCAGACCTTTGCTGGTTCCTGACTTAACTTGAGATTTATCCAGCACCTTGTGACTAGCACACAGAGGCACTTGACCATGTACTTGAACACAAGTTATACAGAAATAATCCTTACAGTCTACACAGTATTTTTCACCTTCAGTATTTTTCCCTTTATTTTTACACATTGAACATAAAACATCAAATATTTCATCGGAAAGAATATCCGTATCTATTTGTTTACCAGTAGCCATTTTGTAGATATTTTATTCAATGTGTAATCTGAACTGATCTATTCACTGATAAAGCTGTCCCAATTTCGTTTCACAGTCATTTTAAACATTATAATTTCCAGCAACACCATTTATTCACAGTTCTTAAGTTTTACTCCTGTAATGATATTTAACTTATTCCTTTCTATGTATAATTATCATCTCCAATATTTTGCTAAGTTATTTGCAAAGGTTCACCCTACAAAGATTGTATCTTTATCGGTAAAGTCTACTCTAACTTCCAAATGATCAACCTTGTTTAAATACACAGGTTTAAGTATTTACATCAGCTTGGTTTAACATTATGATATTTATAAAGTAATAAACACCAGGAAGTAAATAACCTAAACAATTTTAAGAATAAATGTCTTTCCATGAAAAAATCATTTAACAAGAATGAAAACTGATAATGATCAGCTCGACCACAGGTTTAAAAAAAAAATACTTTTATATTTTCAGTGGTTATAATTAAAGAAATGTAGCAGTAATATTTTGATTTCTTATAATGCTCTATTCATGTCTGGTTTGTGATGAAAGTACAATTGACATATTTATATAAAAATTCTTTATCTGTGTTTTCATTCAGATGATGAAGACAAGCTCACAAAATATGTCAATTTTGTAAACTCTTTGCAATTGTTAAAAAGATGGCATAGAAAAGTAACAATGTTATTATTGACAGACTTACAAATTTCAAAGCAAGCAGCATATTATTATCAAAAAGAAAGTTGGTGACAACTGAAAAGGAACGCTTTAATTAAGAAGTAGGCAGGGGATATTCAGTCCTAAGAAGAAGAACAAAAATGTGAAAAAAAGTTCATTAATATCACCAATAATTTATTCCAACTTTGTTTTTATGCCACCGCAGCATATGTAATGCAGTGGCATATAGTGATTCACCTGCGTGTGTGTGTGTTTGTATATTTGCCTGTTATATAGATGATATACTGTAGTGAACTTTAAAAAAAAACCTTCTTGTGAAAACCTACTTGTCTAATTTCAACCAAACTTGGCAGGATTGTTCCTTGGGTGAATGTCTTTCAAAGTTGTTCAAAGAATTTGATTCCGTGAAGAAATCTGGTTGCTATGGCAACCAAAAGGAATTTTAAGAAAATTTAAAAAAAATCTTTTTGTAAAGACCCACAATGTCTACAGCTTAGATATTTTGCATATGGCATAGTCTTGGTAACCTCTATAAAGATTGTTCAATTATAGCCCTGGGGTCCAAATTGGCCCACCCCTGGGGTTATTGATTTCACTATCTACATATAGTAAAAACTTTAAAAAATCTTCTTGTCTGAAAATACAAGCTTAGAGCTTTGATATTTGGTAAATTATTAGTTATAAGTATTTTTGACAGGTTATATGGTCCTATCATATAAATGGTTGTTTGGAAATATAACCTGAGCTGCAAGGCGAGGTTTATATTGCAAACAATCATATATATACGTTCATATAACCTGTCAGGAATATTTATAACCAATTGGTAATACAGCAAACTTCTTTTTGTTAAGAAAAAAATAAAAATGAGATTTCTTCATAAATTGACAGCAGCTGTGTATATAAAACTTTATAATCGTCACAATTATCCAATTAAAAGTGATGTTACAAACGTGCAGTATTATAAAATATCATATATATTTGTGCTCTACCAAAGTTGTTCAAATTTTGCCCCTTGTGTCAAAATTGGCCTCGCTCTGGGTGTCATATGTTTTCCTTATATGTATGTAGTAAAAGTTTTAGAAATCTCTAAGGCCCTGTCACACAAGGCTGTGCGACCACTGCGTTTGCACGGCATTGTTCAATTTAATGAAGCGCCGCGAGATCACATTAAAAATGGGATTGTTCTGATGACATGGAAACTTCACGGCGTCTTCAAAGCGTCCTCACGGCGATCATGCTGATGCTACTGAGCTTCCACAGCGTTTAAAATTTCAATTGTCTGTGTGTGGACTGCGTTCTACTTCTACTTGTTTGTTTTGAGCATGCTCAAAATGCGTGCCCTCGTTTGGCGTTCTATGCAATGCCACTATGATGCTGTGGTGATATTTGCGATCTTACTGCGCACACCTCGGCGTTCTGAATTTTTAGCTCACCTGAGCTAGCTCACGCTCAGCTTTTAGGATTGTTGAATGTCCGTCGTCTGTCGTCCCTCGTCTGTCATCCATCCACATTTGTTCGTTAACACTCTAGCGGTCACATTTTTGCCTTAATCATCATCAAACTTTGTCATGATGCTTGTTTAGGTAATTGCTTGGATGATTTCGAACATGGGTCATCTCAGATGAAAAACTAGGTCACAGGAAAAAATAGAAAAATCTCGTTAACACTTTAAGTGGCGACTGATGTGATCCAAATATCCTGGAAATTGGTCTGATAGTTTGTTCTGATGATTTCTAGGTCAAGTTCGAATATGGGTTACCTAGGGTCAAAAACTAGGTCACACTGCACAAATATGGACAAAACTTGTTAACACTCTAGTGGTCACATTTTGACTCATTCATCATCAAACCATGTTAGGATGCTTGTCTAGGTAATCCAAGGATGAGTTCGAACATTGGTCATTTCGGATGAAAAACTAGGTCACAGGAGCTAAAAATAGAAAAACCCTGTTAACTTTCTAGTGGCTACTGTTGTTATCCAAATATCCTGGAAATTGGTGTGCAAGTTTGTTCTGATGATTTCTAGGTCAAGTTGAAATATACGTCAGCTGGGATCAAAAACTAGGTCACACACCCCAAAAATATGGAATAACTTTGTTAACACTCTAGTGGTCACATTTTTGACTCAATTGTCATCAAACTTTGTCAGGATGCTTGTCTAGTTAATGCAAATTGCTTGGATGAGTTTGATTAGTCAGGTGAGTGATCTAGGGCCATCTTGGCCATCTTGTGTATGGATGCTGTGAGAACACTGCCTTAGTGTGACAGGGGTTTTAATTGACATAGACTAAAGATTATATATTTGGCATGAAACATAGTGTAGTGGACCTCTACCAAGATTGTTCAAATAATAGCCCTTGGTTCTGAATTGGTCCCACCCTGGGGGTCATTGATTTTCATTATGCACAGATAGTAAAATCAGAAACAAAAACTATTTTCTGAAATAGAAAAAGCTAGAGCTTAGATATTGGACATGAAACATTGTCTGGTGAACCTGTATCAAGATTGTTTTAATTAAAGTCTTTGGGTCAAATTATGCCCTGCCGAGTGGGTGACAGTAACCTACTTTCTTGTCCTTTGATAGTACAACTATGAAATGGACCATAATTGCACAGTTTGAGATGTAAAATTGATAGCTAACCTAGATTTTGACAAAGTGTCACTTACTTCCTTGTTTTATTTTTTTTAAATAAATTTTTGCACAGTATGGTCTTTGTATCTTTACATTAGACACATCTGCAAATGAGCCGCGTCATGACATAACCAACGTAATGCGTTTGCGACCAGCATGGATCCAGACCAGCCTGCGCATCCACGCAGTCTGATCAGGATCCATGCTGTTCGCTATCAGTTTCTCTACTTGTAATAGAGTTGGTAAGCGAACAGCATGGATCCTGATCGGACTGCGCGGATGCGCAGGATGGTCTGGATCCATGCTGGTCGCAAACCCATTATGTTTGTTTTGTCATGACGCGGCTCAAATTGTCTTTCATGCGACATGCTGACCCACCAAAGTCACTAGTTCATTGTGGCAAAGTTCAATTGCATAGAAACAAAAATAATCTACTTTTGTTATATTAATGCGGTGATATAGCATTTTGTCACAACTGCCCAAGATATAATGTGTAAAAATATAAAATTGGCAGTCTGCCAAAACTGTTCAGAATTGAAAACAATTTTAAGTAACTGATGTACCCTTTTTTCACTGCAGATTTTTCATAGTTCATTTGTTTTTAATTCCCATAAAAGTTTGAGAGAACCAAATCTTAACATAGCTTGACAACTGTTATCGAATTTAGCACTGGCCCGGAACTTAGCTTGGCAGTTATCGAATTTAGCACTGGCCTGGTGGCCCATGGCCAGTGAAAATAGTTTGGGCCATTGAAAATTTTAAGAAAATTATTTAAATATACATGTATAGTAGAATAAGAACAAAACTGGAATTTGGGCTAGTAAATTCAAAATCTTAAATTCATTGACTGTAGCCTTGATGTCCGATCTGTTGTATTTATATTAACCTATTAAAGTTATATTGTTGTGTTTATCATAAAAGGGGAAAAATCAGAAAAGTTCAAGCAATTCAGCTTAACAAAATAAGCAATTCTGAAATTGTCTGATGATTTTTGTATTTAACAGAAAATTAAATAAACTGTTTTATATTGATTTCCTAAAAACTTTAAAGAAAAAATACCTAAATAGGTTCTGAACAACTCTATGCATAATTAGGTGCTCATACAAATGTTTATTTATATTTGCGTTTACCCTTTGTGGCCCACCTCTCATCAACTGTTAAAGAAAAAAATATTCCTGTACTACTAATGAGAACTATATTGCTAAAGCTATTAATAAACTGATTGTCACTTCAATGTTCAGATGCATATATCTTAGTTTCTAAGTCAAATTTTGGGAAACAAACTTTGTTTCACTCTAAATGAAGCTAACCAATGAAACATATATCAATTTTATTTTTTTTAGAAAATGGGGCTTTAAAGTTGTTGTTTTTAGAAAATGGGGCTTTTTTTTTTAGAAAATTGGGCTTTAAAGTTGGTTTTTTTTTAGAAAAAGGTAATAAACAAACCAGTCTGCTGTCAAACTGTAACTCATATAAATACATGTTAAAGGCCACACAAAATTCTTACTAAAGAAGATGGTTTTATATTTTTTATCAGTACTGATGTTGTAAGTTAAATTTCAAATTTTGTTTACAGACCCAACACCTGCTGTTGAGAAACCTGGGTCTCGAGCCAGTGGGGATAAACTGGCTGGAGGGCAGGGGGCATCATCCCCAACCCCTCATACTTTAGTTGGTGTGGTTAAGAGAGATGATGATTTTGATGGAAGGTGAGTACACCTAATTATATTGATGTTGTGCCATGAAATTAATATCTTGTGTTTAGAAAATGCATGTTTAAGTATATATTAAAAGTGGAACAACAAAATCTTATGAGAATATTTAGACATGGTCAACCAGTATGTTAAAAAGACCTGTTCTGAATGATTAAAAAAAAGGATTTGTGGAGAGTATGTATTTAATAATATATTATCGTCCCTATATTATAACATGTAGTTATAAAGTTTGCTGATGGGATATATAAGAGAATATAGTCAGAATGATTTCTTTGACCTTATTGGCAGCTTTTTAAGAGATATCTTTGCCCTAAGGGGGTTGCTTTTCAGATGATAAATCTTATATATTGAATTCTCTAGAAAATCCCTATCATACTCAGGCTCAAAATTTTGGAACTCCCTCCCTTTAAACATAAGAAATTCTTCCAACTTACAAACATTAAAAACTAAAATGGTGGTTCTCTGGTGGGCATCAAATAATCTAGCTATTGTTTTAATATCACATATATACATGTATGTCTCATAAAATGTACACTTTCATACTTTCAAATGTTTATATTCATTTTCTTATTGCATTTTTCAATAACTCTACTTTTCTATGTTGTATAGCTTGTATACATTAAGTTTTCTTTTTCATTTTTTGTTTATATAAATCTTCTGTCTGTAACTGTATATATATGTACATTTTAATAGAGGCTCATAGGGAAGACTGGGCTTGCCTAACTATGTTGCCTCTTTAAATAAAGTCTTTATTATTATTATTATTATTATTATTATTATATAGATAAGATTAGATAAAGAACATGTCTACCGATTAAGATTCAAGAGATTAATTTGCACTGAATATATCATATATAGGTCACCCTTCAGTAGACTAGGATATATGAGAGAATATAGCCAGAGTGTGATCAATGACTGGAGGCGTCACTGGCTTTTTGTGGATAAATCTTAAAATGTACATCGTCACCTTAGAGCAATAAGTGGTTAACTCCAATTATATTTAGAAGGACTTTTTCCTATTATTGCTCTAAGGTGACAAAAAATGAAATATGAAACAAAAAGTTACGAAATTTATTTGCATTGTTTATAATGTTTTATATATAGGTCATCGTTCAGTAGACTAGGTCGTCTAGCCGACCATGATGATGCTCCACCTGAGAGACATGATTCTCGTGCCAGTAAAGTCAGCTCAAAGAAGTCACGCACAGTCTCCCAGGCCTCAAAGACCCGTACAGAACAGGCCAGCACCCCTAATAGTAAAGCAAGACAAGGTGCAAAATCTGCTGGTTCCTCTGGTAATGTTGTTCTCTATGTGGATTTTTGTTAGTTACACATGTACATACTCCTTTGAGAGCTTAATGAATAGACTAAACTTACTCCTGAATAGAGAATATTTTGTTTTTTTCAAGCTAATTGGGGGTGGGGGGGATACAAACAAACTTTACAGTTACAGCTTGGAAAATAATCGCTACAGGTTAACAAATTTATTGTGAACCATCATTCACTCTGAAGCTTTAATGGTAAAATTTGTTTGTATTAGGGAGATAAGCTTGGAAAAAGCCATATTTGTTGAGTTTCAAATAACAACTTTTTATTAAAAATCCGTGCTTAGGTAAGAATTCCTGATAACATCATTATGCAAGCCACTGAAGATATTCATGTTGACTCATGTTTAAATGCTTCAAAGATCTGTAACAGTAGCCTGAATTGGTACTGAATTATTCCCCTTGTTGCCGCGTGGCCGAGTGGTTAACCAACAGACTAGTAATCTAGGGATTGCTGACTGTGTGGGTTCAAAGCCGTTGTTTCCTTGAGCAAGAAACTTTACATTCATTGCTTAATACTGGTTGGTTCCAGGAACAGATTTGAGAGTGTTTCAATAAGCTATGTCTTCCAACACAATCAAACTAAAATAAATTTGTATAAATTACTAATTACTCTCCTTTTTAGCTCACCTGTCACAAAGTGACAGGGTGAGCTTTTGTGATCACTTTTTGTCCGGCATCCGTCCGTCATCCATAAACTTTCACTTTAAATGACATCTCCTCATAAACCACTAAGCCAATTTCATCCAAACTTCACAGGAATGTTCATTTGGTGGTCACCTTTGAAAACTGTTCAAAGAATTTGATTCCATGCAGAACTCTGGTTACCATGGCAACCAAAAGAAAAAAACTTTAAATATCTTCTTCTAAAAAACGCAAAGAAGTATTTAGCTTAGATATTTAGCATGAAACATCTTCTAGTGAGTGTTTACCAAGTTTGTTCAAATAAAAGCCCTGGGGTCAAAATTGGCCCGGCCCCAGGGGGTCATTGATTTTCCCTATTTGCATATAGCAAAAACTTAAAAAATCTTCTTTTAAAGAACCCAAAGAGCTAGAGCTAAGATATTTAGCATGAAACATGTTCTAATGGATGTCTATCAAGTTTGTTCAAATAAAAGCCCTGGGGTCAAAATTGGCCCCGCCCAAGGGGGTCATTGATTTTCGCTATATGCATATAGTAAAAACTTATAAAATCTTCTTTTAAAGAACCCAAAGAGCTAGAGCTAAGATATTAAGCATGAAACATGTTCTAAAGGATGTCTACCAAGTTTGTTCAAATAAGAGCCCCGGGGTCAAAATTGGCCCCGTCCGGGGGTCATTGATTTTCCATATATGTGTATAGCAAAAACTTAAAAAATATTCTTTGAAAAAAACCAAATAGCTAGAGTTTAGATATTTAGCATGAAACATCTTCTAGTGAGTGTCTACAAAGTTTGTTCAAATAAAAGCCCTTGGGTCAAATTTGGCCCCGCCCCGGGAGACATTGATTTTCCTTATATGTGTATGGCAAAAATTTAAAAATCTTCTTCGAAAAAACCCGAATAGCTAGAGTTTAGATATTAAGCATGAAACATTTTCTAGTAAGTGTCTACAAAGACTGTTCAAATAAAAGCCCTGGGGTCAAAACTGGCCCTGCCCCAGGGGTGTCATTGTTTTTAACTATATGTGTAAAGAAAAAACTTTAAAAATCTTCTTTGAAGAACTTAAAAAATCTTCTTTTAAAAAACCCAACGAGCTAGACCTTAGATGTTTAGCATGAAACATGTTCTTATGGGTGTCTACCAAGTTTGTTCAAATAAAAGCCCTGGGGTTTAAACTGGCCCGCTTCGGGGGGCATATATACAGGTGAGCGACTTCAGGGCCATCATGGCCCTCTTGTTTAAGGAAAGAAAGTTTTATTATTATGCCTCCACCACATCTTTTCGCTGCTCACCCTTCAAATTTGGTAGAAAATGTTTTGATTAGATAATCAGCTTTATTTCATATGCATGAACTTTATTATTCATTGTAATTACAGGATCAAGCAAAGCTATTCAAGCCTCAAACCAGGGCTCGTTTCAGCCTCGAAGGCGAAATCGTAAGGCAGAATTAGCGGCCCAGACTGCCGCAGAGCATGTAAAGAGGAATGGTATCTGTATGGTACCAATCAGAATGGCTGTCCTCTTCTCTGGTATGTTCACTTAAAGGGACTCCACTGTGGTTTTTTGACATGACAGGACTTTAAATAAATTTTGGATATTAATGTTTCATTTGATGTAGGTCTGGACAATTAACTTGTGTGCAAAATTTCAGATCATTCACTAACTCTGTTTATCAGAATAAGTATTATTATTGTATAAAATACCCAAAATTGAAAAGCGTTGCAACACTTGTGAGTTATCTATTTATGAAAATTTTGTTAGTGCAGAAACGGGTTAACTCCTATTAAAATACATAAGGAGTTAACCTGATACTGCACTAAGGTGATGATTTGTATGTACAGAAATGTTATGATCTGACTTTAGTAGATAATTTTAATAATTCTTCTCAAAATTCAATGATGTCCTACTATGTATGTTTGAATGGTTGAAAAACTTTGTAAGATCCATGTTCATGTATTGCCTAGTTGTAAGAAGAGAGTTCAAGTAAATACTGCTTTTTTTGTTGTTTTTTTAAACAAGACCATAATATGTTAATATTGTCACCAGACTTCCAAGACATGTAGAACTATTTTTTGACTTCCCAGGTGTAGAAACGATTACAAACCGGTTGGATACCCCGGTGCCAGGCCTCGAGGATATGTTTGTTACCTTACAGCTTAACAAACCGTTACTGAACGAGAAACAGAAACAGGAGTTGAACCCAATGATCATCAATATTCACTCTGTTACCAACATGCCCGCGTCACCGATGACCCATGAACAGCTGAAAGACAGGTCAGTTACTTTAACAAAGGTGTCTAATATATTTAATCTTTAGTTTCCCGACGATAAAATCTTGCCTTACAGTCTTAATGATTTCTTATTTAATAATTAGTTCAATTCTTCGATAAATTTTTAAATGTTTATAGAATTAGAACAGTTACAATATGTGACAAATCTAATTTAAGTTTTAATTTAAGCCTAAATTTTCTCTAGTTAAAGAACATAAACAGTATAGGACAAAACTGTTAAAAGTTTTAATTTAAGTTTACATTTTTTTTAATTATCGTTAAATTTTCTTTGAAAAACAACAATTAAAAACTATTTAAGTATTGCTTTAAGGCTAAATCTTTCACTTATCCATTAAAAAACATTGAAGATGAATTTTAAGCTAGACTTTTTACAGATGCCATAGTAACTGTTAAAAAAAACAATCTTATTTGCCAAAGAAAATTGTAAAAATATGAGTAATCAAATGATATTTGTAGACTTTAAGTTATAAAACATAATTTGATGTTTTGTATAATTTTGCGAATATGTAATCTTGATTGTTTCTATTTAGCCGCGTGGTAAGAATATTACATGTATATATTGTAAGATCACATGTGAGAGTATAGTGAAACTTGCTCCGAACGTTTGTAATGGTCACATACTGTGCATGATTAACTGTTTATGAGGGCTCCATGCAAAACTGTAAAAAAATAAATTAAAGAGAAAGTTAAGCCAGTTTTGCTGAGTACCTTTAAATTTTGTTGGTCTCGTATTTTCATACACATATTTTTTAAAGTTTATTCGAAAGTTTTTTATGGTTCTTTTACGTGTTGTAAGATGTTTTAGCATATTTGATATACACTTCAACATTATGCTTTATGTTAATTTTGATCAAATCAAAATTTTACATGTACATGTTTGGACATACACATTGTTTTTACCAGATTTGTGTCTCTTTTTGTTGACTGCAAAGATAGAGACCTGTAAGTCAGTGATTTTTGGGAAGTAATTTTATAACTAAAATAAGGGATTATAAAGATCATATGAGCCGTGCCATGACAAAACCAACATAATGCGTTTGCGACCAGCATGGATCCAGACCAACCTGCGCATCCGCACAGTCTGATCAGGATCCATGCTGTTCGCTATCAGTTTCTCTACTTGTAATACGGTTTGTTAGTAAACAGCATGGATCCTGATCAGACTGCGCAGATATGCTGGCTTGTCTGGATCCATGCTGGTTGCAAACGCATTATGTTGGTTTTGTCATGGCGCGGCTCAATTATAAGTTATTGTATAACAGAAGTATTAGAAATAAAAGATAAGTTAAAACAGTGGTTGTTGAGGTCAGAATTATATATATATATTTTTTTTAATGGAATTTAGATGTAAAGCTAAAGCAGGGATTTTAGAGAATCTTATTGATTAGAGAATCTTATTGATTACAATAACAGTAAGCTATATATTTATACAGTATACAATGTCCTTAGAAATATAGCAGTTTTGAAACATATATCGCAATTCATTTTGAATAAAAAATTTATTCGGAGACTCAGAAAAGTTAAATGCCTATAAAACTCTGAGGATGTGAATTATTGCCCTATTAGTGTTGTTCGATTTTTGGATTTTCGTAGAAGATGGTGACAAAATTCTTTGAACTGTATACTAATTTGGTGATCTAGTTGTCGAGAACTCGTCACAAGAATAAATAACTGAAGCTACCGTATATATTCAGTTAAGATCCAATATTTGAGATTCTTTTTAGTGAGCAGATGAAATTATTAACATTTTTTCAAAGACTGATAGAAAGATTTCATTTCATAATATTTGATTTATATTTGAAAGCTTTTTTCCCTTTTATATCATTATGCAGTGTACATGGCGAGTTTTCCCAGTCGTACAGCTTTTTCTGGTTATTATTACAATTTACTACAGCACACTGCCTACCACCACCTCGTTGATAAGGCATAATCACTCGCTTTTATCAAAATATTTGATATTTTGGTTAAATTGTGTTTTTCACTCCCGTAATGGCGGACGAGGAGATTGAAGAGTATTTTTCAGGGGAGACTACTTTTGCGGAAAAGCGGAGATAACATTGTCTATATGAATGGTAAACGTTTATGGTTCAAAAATAAACTTTATAGTGAGGTTTTGAACCATAAACTTTAGACCACTTGAATTTTCCAAATGGTGCAGGGCTCATCTGGGAGAATGGTTATTTGGTCGAAAAACGTGTTCTTTAATTGTTGTTTAAAACCATTTCTCCGATGTACAGGTACATGTTCATTCATCTCATTAGTTCAAAAAGATCTTAAGACATCCATAACTTTTTATTAACTGACGTATATCGCTAACAGTGTAGTTAAAAAAGTAGAAAATTATTTTAATGATTAAAGTATAAAATTCATTCAAATGTCTCTAGTACTGCATTGAATTTATAACATTGTATCACTATGGGATATCGGATAAACACATGAATAATGGTGCAAACAAAGGCAAAGGAAAAATTAAATATCTAGTAATCTTTGGCTACTTTTTTAAACGATCAGAGGTCCATTTTTTTCTTATTTAAAGTACTTTAAAAGGTTATAAATACTTTGTCAAAAATAAATACATTTCAACAAACAAGCATGTATAATAAATCTGTGAGGAAGATAAGCTCAATAATTTATTATAATGTAGGAATTTTTCTGTTTATCATTAATATTTCATTGTTCCAAAGACAAGAATATAATAACTTAATAGTTTAATTAAAAATGTGAATCTATAAAAAGCAATTATTATTCTTATAAGATGTACCAGGAAACAGCAATGAGTATTTGAATAACAGTAAGGAAATGAGTCATTCACAAATGGTTTTACTATTCCCTAACTTGAGTTGCGGAAGAAGTCACTTAACCAAAGTATGAGTACTGTCATGTATTTTGTATTTTTCAATGAGATAATAAATGCTAAATACGATTACAATGACTAACTATCTGATTAGATAGAAATAGAAAAAATACATGTTTTCTTCAGTTGTTATAAATCTAATAATAAATATGTCTCTGTCACCAATTTAAAGAGTAGTTCTTCTAAATCTGAAGTTTCCTTAAAAACAAATGAGTAAAAAAAAAGATGGACCACCTGTGTACAGAAAGGACCACCTGAATTTTCCAGTGGTCCGGCATACCACCTTCTGAAAAAGTTAGTGTTGAGACCTGAAGTTGTTAACATTTTGCTTCTTTTATGACACATTACTGCTTGTTCAGTTATAATGAATATCAAACATTCTTAAACATTATAAAAGTCATGTTTTCCTTTTCTAAAAAAGAAAAAAATATTCGTTTCTGAGGCATAATGTGCCTTTAACTTGAACGTATTTAGCTGGTTTGCACTGTTCACTATTCAGCCAGTTTTGAAATTTTCCCTAAAAATGAAGAATGGCTTTGTTCAGATTGAAAGCCCACTAAAGATATTTAACCTAGTGTCATTTAAAGTTAAGTGTTGGGGATGGTGCTGAAGCAATTCTATTTGGAATTTATTGTCCGACCCGCAGAACTAAAATCTGATTTTACTGTTATTGATTCAAACATCATGTTACATTATCTGATAAATCAGGGCCTGCTTCAGTGAACATATTGTCAATTATAGACGTTCAAAACTGAATGCCATGTGACTGTATGTCATTAAAATATTTGTTATTGCTTTAAGAACAAATATAAATAATTGGGTCTGGTGTTTTTTCAGAAGAACTACGGTAGTCTTGTATTTATAGAATATCCAGCTTGTTAGTAATGAATTGGAATTTGAGTTTAGAATTAACGTAGAAGGAACTGACGTGTAACAAATTGACACTTTGCTGATGAAATGGTGCGAAAAAAAATGTTCTCGAAATAGCTATCCTTACTTTAGGGCAAAGAATATTTGGTTATTTTTACAATATTTTCTCAATAAAGTTTTGAAGAATTTGAATTTTAACATAATTTGTTTATCTATGGATTTACTTGTGAAGATTTATAGAAAAGGATGTAGCTTTTTTTACTGGGCTATTTTTTATGCATGTATATTTAATATCTTTCCAATTTTGAGAAGCTTATAAAATGTGCATATGGGCTTTTAGGGTTTAGGCATATAGACTACAGCAATATCTTATTAAAACATGAAATCATTGACAACAATGATGTGTGAAGAAGTTGGCAGATGCTCGCAGATATCATATGATAGTACATGTACATAATTGGCCATTTTCTGTGTAACGGTTAACATGCATGACTGGAATATAAAGTAATTGTTTATAATCGCATGAAATGAGAGAACCATCCTTTAAGTGAAATCGAAATTTCATATCCATTAAACAACCTGTTACTTCCTGTAAATATTCTATTGACCCCCGCAGCCGAGGAAAGTCCCCCGCCAAAAATATCAATATCCGTTCTCCACAGGAAGACCCGATTGATGTGATTAATGGAACGAGAATAAATGTCCTCAAAGTAATTGCATCCATCAAGTTATAACTAGTTTAGGATATTCAATATTCCATGAAACGCTTATCCTAAGTTTTCTCCCCTTTTTATCAATACGGGATTGATTTTGGTTTTTCCGAAGAACAATTTCTCTTTCTTGATAAACTTTTAAAAGCAGTTCATCTTGAGAAAATTATTCTATTGGGCGCAGTAAAATTTGCTTTCGATTACTGGAAGCAATTTAATTACAGCACATTTTTAGATGTAGCGGGAAAAATTTATTGTTTGGTTGATAAAGAATTTGTTTTATTTTCATAGGATAACAAAGTCAGTGAATCTGCACGACAATATTGAATAATTTCTGAAATTTGACATTATTGGCTCTTCATAATAAAATTCTTGATTTTACATTTAACTGTTTATGTAAGATAGTCTTATAAAAGGCTATGTCTCAGATTGGACGCAAAAATTGGATCTTTTATCTCAATAGGCTCCGAAGTTAATTGAAGAATGAGAATATTTGACCATCACTGATCTGAATTTGATGTTCAAATTTGTAAAATTAGTCTTAGTAAAGTTAGTATAGTGACTTTAGTCTCACATAGCATAGCTTTCATAGCTTATCTATAAAAACAATCATCATAAAAGCACTAAGCGTGATAGCAGTATCAAACCATTCTGTACTGTCCTATATATTGTTGTATAGATCCTAGCAATTATTGATCTAGAACAATTTTTTTGATACTATATTTTTAATACCATTAATAGCATAGTATTACATAGACAAAGCATTAAACCCTTATTCTACTGGGACGTAAAAGTTTAGTCTTTGTCACCAGTGATTAAGGACAGGCTAGCCTTAACATTTATACAGTATGCCCAGTTTCTGTACAGTTGACCGACTTAACAGCCTTTAATTTTCATCTTTGGATATTTCCAGAATGGATAATGAACATTGCTTTCTTCTCAGAATTTATATACATGTAAATATATGTACACACAACAGCCATAGTGGTGTAGTGGTTAGTAGACTGGACCGGCAATCCAGAGACCCGTGGTTCGACTCCGGGCTGCGATGTCCCGATTTTTTGTGTGATTTTACTGTCTATGTATATATATTATATTCATTTATGCATATTTATCTGAAGATAGTGATAATATTTTTTGCTGCTCACACTTAAAATCTAAATGTAGAACGTTCTGTTGAAGTTGATATATATCCTTAATTTGTCTAAACTAGTGGAATGGGAAGCTTTAAGAAATGCAAGCCATATAAGTGAGCACTTGATTTTCTCGTAAATTACGATATCTCTCACTGTTAATTTCCTCGCTGGGTGTCCAGATTATCTGAAGCCAAGCACTTGTTGTTTGTAATGAACTTTTCCATCATTTCTTCTGATAACGAGAAAACCACTCTTGATCGGCTTTACTTTACCGTGGAGGAAGAACGTTAATGTCATGAAGTCGTCAATATGCAAATCCACTTCTCCCCGTCACAATTGTTTAGAGATCTTGATTGAGTTCCCGGAGACGATTTGAATATTTTGGCAGAATTCCACTTGATTTCGGAGAGCAAAGTCGCCTAATTTTTTTATATTTTTTTTTCATCATGAACTTTTACGTGTGGAAAAGTGGTAACAACTGTTGGAATATTGAAGTTTCAAAAGTATGTACTTGTAGCAATTTTGTATTAAAAAACAAAAACATTTTCGATATGTTTTTTTCTTTTTCAAATTTTAAAACGTACATTTTTGTATTATGTGTAATAATAAAAAGTATGTTATGCACATGTCTGTAATACTAAGTCTTGTCAAATGTTATTAATATATAATTATGAATTTTCATAACAGATAGATACATGAACATACACTACTTTACATACCTCCTAATACTCTTGGTGAATTTTTATTTTTTAAAACTTTTTTGATCATAAATAATACATGTATTTCGTTTTAGGTAATGTTTGCTGCTAATAGAAATCAAATAAGAATTTTTTCTTTAGTACTTTCGTCAAAATATTTAAAAGCTGCATAACTTTAATTCTGTTCCAAACAGCTACATGACTAGGTCAAAATATTGTCTTTTGTGATCTTTCTTTTAAATTGATAAATAAAGATAATTTATAGGGAAAAAGTATAATTCGAGGTTTGCTGCAAGACTGTTGTAAGTCCTTCTTTACTTGATATGAGTTACTGCAGTTTTGCGGTAAAACCCTTGTTATGGTGTCTGACTCTTTTACTAATATCTGTATTTTTAGACATGACTTGTGTATAAAATTAATTAGGTGTATGGGAAGATTTTGATGTATTTATACCTGTTTCACTTCCAAGGGCCTTTTTCAGCTATTTTGGGAAAAGGCTTCTGGTAAAATTGAGAAAAATATAATTTAGCATTTTTAGGAATTTAAGATTTAAAAAAACTGAAAAAACTGTCTTACACACAAGGTTTTTTAAAATGTGTATGGTCATTATTATATATAAAATAGCCTGTTACTTCTATTTAGAAATAAGACAAAACATTAAAATTTTTCGTCAAAGTTGAAATTTTAGTATGAAAATAAATATTTCTTAAGTTGCAGCAACCACTATCAGATATGATAATTTTCATACCACTAGATGATAATAAATCCTGTATTTATTGAAAAAAATGTGAATTTTTCTGTTACATACATTTTTCTCTTTAGACATTACAATTTGAAAGACACCCCCTTAAATTTAGAAAATAATGTTTCACTGCAGTGAAAAAAGAAATTTTTACAGCGAAAATAGGGAAAATGAAAATATGCATTTTATTTCATCAATATTTTTCAACATTTCATTTATGAATATATAATAATAAGTTAGATTATTGTCTGCCATGAATTTATAATACCAGTATGCAGCGTATTAAGTCAGATTATTATGTGGCATGGATTTATTATACCAGTATGCTATATTAATTTAGATCATTTGATGAATTAGTTTATAATACATCTTATTATTGGAGAATATTGATCGGCAATCAACTTACATGTGGGTTAAAATTTATTAAATCTAAGCCTGTGGCGGCAAATGAATCTACCCATGCAACCAGTACAGTCCACGATCCAAAATCAGCCAGATTAAATCCATGCTGTCTGAGTATGATCTGTCTGTACTGTTTATTACTTTATTAATCAGTATCTGCTTTGAAAATTGCCCTAAAATGATAGTGGTTTTGTCCAGATTAAAGGATGGACAAGTCCATTTAAAATATTTACTTTGGTTAGGGTAAATCCCTCTTACTCATAATGTACAGCATGGTATGTAACTGGGGTAAAGTGTGTTACATAAAATAAGTTTCGTGTTACATTAAAATAAGTTTCGTAAGGGTTAAGATGTTACTATTCAAAGGATTGTGTTATGGAAGTAGAACGCTATAAAGCGACAATTGATCATTCTTAATATTCTACAGCTATTTTAGAAAATGAACCAAACCAGGCTAAAAGGTGGCAAGCTGATTTCTATAAAGCCAGTATAAGCTGTTAGCAAACATGAGTGCAAACAGTGAAATTGACTTATCTTTGGTTCCTGACATTAATTTCTCATTTGTAGAGTTATTTATTAAACAAAACAAAGGTTTGTGAGGGCAGAAATCACTCAATAAAGGATTCAAGTACTTAATCTTAAAGAATCTTGATAGTAAATTCTAACCAGATTATCAAAATGGTGCTGTCCAGTCAGCATGTGTATATTTTCAGTTTTGCATGAATTTTCAGTCTTGATTCCAGTTGCACAATATAATGGTAAATGTCCTCGGTGAAATTTAAGAAAATTTCCGTAGTCACTAAGTCTCAGCTTCCTGCATTGTTAGATAACTTGAGAAATTTTAAACTTTGATGTTTTTTTTAAGAGAAACTTGGTGCCAGGGTGACTAAAAGATGAGCGATCAGTGTTGTTATTATGTCGCATGGTTGTGTCTGGATGTGACAATTTTCTTACCAGTTTTGTCTGGCCTAACTATAATTACAAATAATACAATATTATTTCTTATATCTCAAAGGAATCGAAGCAATTATAGTCGGAGATATATCTCGTTATTTTGTTTTGAGTTAGGAAAGACCGTTATCATATCGGGAGTATTGATGAACGTTTTGTATTAGACAAAATGTCAGTGATATTTTAGATACACGCCAACCAGGCGCCTCTCTGTCGAAAGGCTTGATCGCTTTATGTGATATATTGAGTTTTCTGTTTCGGAGCTTTTTCTTGTTTTATCTTAGACAATTGAAATTTGAAAATTAAATTCATTATTCTATGAGGTTACGTCTTTGTTGTTTTTGTTTTTTTGCTTTTTTTATGTGTTACGACACATTCTTTGAGGTTCTTTGTTGTATTTGTTTTCTGTTGTCTTTTTTATGTGTACACACTTTTGCAACAGACTCTCGTGCATGCATTTAAGATAAATGACTTGTATTAGGATTTGTTTTGTCGTATTTTGTACTTTGTCGTGATGTTTTGAATTTTGTCATTTTATATTCAAATTATATGTTGGAGTCCCTATTGACTTAAGATAAAAGAAATACGCAGCTTTTTAAGATAGAATTTTTTATAAACTATTAGGGATTGTATCGACTGTGATATTTGTTGTTCCACTTTGAAAACAGCAACGTCATGTGTTTACACCCACTGTTTAAATATAAATATTCCATCTTGACTTTTGCCTAATGTTCTATGGATCATCATCTGACAGGCAAAATGCCCCCATATATTTTGCCAAGATTCTCTTGTAACAAGTAGTGGGTGTGTTTTTTTTTAGTTATATAAGTTTTTGACAGGACATAAGGTTGGAGGCACTTACCTACATACTAAGGAAAGCAGCACTTTTTTGTTGATAAATTGTAGACAGTGCAGTTTAGAGTGGAACCAATGAAAACTCAGGAAATTTATTTGATCTAATATAAAAAGTACATTATACGACTAACTGTTAAAGTTACACCATCAATAATGATTTGCTTAATAGGCTATGTCACCAGTAAGAGAGCTAGACCGACCAGAAGATTTTGCAGTTTAGTCAGTCTCTATAATTATATACTGTTATAGCATTTTGATTTTGAAATCCCCTAAACTAAGAATGGACTGTTCCAAATTGAAGTTGCTGGACAAATCTATTTGAAAAAATCAGCAGGTTGATGTTAAACATTTAATTTATTGTATTTCAGATGTATGCCAGTATATTGTAGATATTCGTTCTTCAATCTGTCCCCACATGCGACGTTGAAGCGACCACATGCACCGAACGTGTACTATGACGACATTAACGTCATACTGGCAGGTAAAAAAATAATTCCTAAAATTGTAAATAAATCGGCAAATTTAATAATGAAACTAATTTAGCATTTTCTTTTTTTGATATTTGTGTCAAAGGGCTAAGGCATTCTTAATCACTGTAAACATTATTTATTTTAATGCTATTTGATTGAAAAAAAACTTATTTTCAAGAACATGTTCTTTAACTGGTAAAATATCGATGATAGCTGATTGGTCATACAAGTTGACCACATTGAGAAAACCATTAATGAGGTATTAAAAGTGTATAATTGCATCTTGTGTCCCACTTCAGTTAATATTTAAATTTGATCTTACATGCAAAACAAACAAAAATTTTCTATTTATTTCATGTTCTTTTAAATGATTATTAAATCATTTTTACTTTGGTTTCGCTGCGTAATGTCATTGCATTCTTCTTCATGAATGTTCATCACATCATGGACATCATTTCATACCAATGTGTAAAATTTCTTCGAATTTTGTTACCTTTTTTAACAACAATTGTATGCAATTGTACTTGTTTAATCTCCTAAAAAAAAGCAAAATTTACATACCACAGAATTTATTCCTGCTGATAAAATTCCATTTAGTTATGAAATAGTATTATATTCGCATTCAAATATAGTCTTGCTAGAGTGAAAATTATCAAATATAATAAGCATGTAATAAAGCTATATATCAGCTGCAAAAAGTTTTGTTCTTGTTGGAAATAAATATGGTAGTAAATTGCCTTAAAAATGAATGGCACATACACAGAATTATTGTGAAATGGATAAGACCCTACTTAAAATCATTAATGGCAGAATAATATTTTGTTCCGGAAAAATTTATTCTGTTAATTGTTTTTAATTTTACAAATTAACAGAATAAATTTTTCCAGAACAAAATATTAGTCTGTTAATTTGTAAAGTTTTCATGAGTGTTAAATAACAGAGACATTCTATGTTCCAACTCTTTCGAGAATCAACTATAAGAGTATCAAACCAATGTAATTGATTGTTGATGAATTTGATCAAAATATTTCATAAGATATAACTATATATACCCATTAAAGGGTGGTACAAATTAAATCAGTACCAAATGTTAAACTTCTTAAACCTATGACAGCAAACATTTATACCGGTAATAGTATTATACAAAATGTAACATATCATCTTTCCAGGGACATTTGAGCCGTCAGAATTCCGGCAGTATCTAAATGGCCCGCCAATGGAAATTGAGGTGCATGATAGGGACCGGAAACTGGAAGAAATGAAGTTGAAGGCTTCACTGTTCGGAGATGACCTTGAAGATGAAAAGATCAGTAATGTCGGCACTGTGGCAAGTAAGTGAATAAAACTTAAAGCTTTGAATTTCATTTATGACTTTTTGGTTTTTGATATTGCAAACTTGTAATTTACATGCTTGTTATACTGCTGACACATTGGTAGGCAATTCATTATCATTTCATGAGTTGTAAAGTTTAGTGTCTGAATTGTCCAAATTCAAGGTCCGTTTGAGGTCAAGTGATAGTAGAAATTAGGTTATATTTTAATTTATCTCAGTTTGTTCACTTTAAAGGTTTTAACCGCCTCTGTGGTCTAGGAGTTAGAGTGGATGACTTCTAATCCACTTACCTCTCTGGCGTGGGTTCGATTCCCCGGAGATGCTTTGGTAGTTTAACAGGGTGGAAGGTAGTCTAGTACTGGTGTAACTCTCCAGGAACGATGGTTAGGAAACTACCCACCTATATGACTGAAATACTGTTGGGAAAAGGCGTAAAATGAAACAAACAAACAAACAAACTTTAAAGGTTTTAAAGTTGTTAGCTGTTGAAATTTGTAGTATGAATAGTTCATCACATAGTTGTAGAAAGTAATGTTCATGTTTACAAAGTGTAGCAGGTAAGTGGATTAAATTTAAGGGGAGTGGTAGCCTAGTGGTTAAGGTGTCTGCTTTCCAACCCATGTAACATGGGTTTAAGCCCTACTAGAGTCACGACCATGTTTCTTCATATGACACCAGTACTGGTTGGTTCCAGGAAGCAGACTTGAAAGTGATTAATATAAGTTGCAAAAACTTGTTTTGCCATTGAGATAAAATTAAATAAATATGTTAAAACTAACTAAACAAAATGTTTGTTAATGAAAATATCATGTTTTATTTTACCACATTTCTCTGAATTATAAACTTCTTTAATCAAATCACTATAAAGATCAACTCATTATTTTTACCTCTGTTTTACAGGCAGGAGGACTCTGCACAATCCATTCAAAGACAAGTCAAAGATTTGGGATCCATATGGTGTTTCTAAGGTTGATCTATCTGACCTTCTCCTAGGCCATAGATATCTCTACATTAAGGTTCCCGTTCACAATTGTCCCCCACCCGATCTACTCGGTCTCCGAGACAACTCTTTGTCAGGAAAAGTTATGGGCCTTGCAGGCGCAGTTGATGGGCCAGGTATTTGGTTACGATATTTTAGTGTGTTTTTAGCACAACTTTTTTTCCCACCATCAAGTTCAGATGCTTTAATTTTGCTTATATTTTCTTAACTTTTCATTTATGTATGGAAATGATTCATACTTTAGGCCAAGCAGCCAGTGTGACTAGACAGACCTATTAAAAAAATAAGTTTTAAAGAAAATAAATATTTCATGCGTGGCAGTAGCCACGAGTGAAATATGATACAATTTTCATACTACAAGATGAAAATAAATCCTGTATTTATAGAAAAAACTTGAATTTTTAGCTCACCTGTCTCAAAGTGACAGGGTGAGCTTTTGTGATCGCTTTTCTGTCGTCTGTCCGTCCGTCCGTCCGTAAACTTTTACCTTAAACGACATCTCCTCATAAACCGCTAAGCCAATTTCATCTAAACTTCACAGGAATGTTTCTTTGGTAGTCAACTTTAAAAATTGTTCAAAGAATTTAATTTTAAGCAGAACTCTGGTTGCCATGGCAACCGAAAGAAAAAACTTAAGATATCTTCTTTTAGAAAACTGAAAGAGCTAGAGCTTAAATTTTTGGCATGAAACATCATCTAGTCAGTGTCTACCAAGTTTGTTCAAATAAATGCCCTGGGGATAAAATTGGCCCCGCCCGGGGGGTCATTGATTTTCCTTATTTGTATATACTAAAAACTTAAAATATCTTCTTTTAAAAAGCCCAAGTAGCTAGAGCTTAGATATTAATCATGAAACATCTTCTAGTGGGTGTCTACCAAGTGTGTTCAAATAAAAGCCCTAGGGTCAAAATTGGCCCCACCCCAGGGGGTCATTGTTTTTGTGTCGCCTTGAAAAGGTGACATATAGGGGTTACTTTTGTCGGCGGCGTTGTTGGCGTTGTTGTCGGCGTCGGGGTCCCCTAAAGCTTGTCCGGAGCATAACTCAGTCACTATAAGTCTGATTGACTTCAAACTTGGTATGCATGCTTCTTTCAATAACCCGAAGTGCAGTGCACAAGGACCGGTACTCTGCAGTTCTTATTTTTTGAGTTATTGCCCTTTGTTAATTTTCATACTTTAATTTTGTCCGGGCCATTTCTCTTCAACTAAAAAAGCTATGGACTTGAAACTTCATAATATGATAGATCTCATTAAGAAGAAGTGCAGTGCACAAGAACCGGTACTCTGCACTTTTTATTTTTTGAGTTATTGCCCTTTGTTAATTTTCATACTTTATTTTTGTCCGGGCCATTTCTCCTAATGTATAAAAGCCATGGTCTTGAAACTTCATAGGATGATTGGTCTCATTAAGAAGAAGTGCAGTGCACAAGAATCGGTACTCTGCATTTCTTATTTTTTGAGTTATGGCCCTTTGTTAATTTTCATACTTAATTTTTATCCAGGCAATTTCTCCGAAAGTATAAAAGTTATGGACTTGAAACTTCATAGGATGATAGATCTCATTAAGAAAATGTGCAGTGCATAAGAACTGATACTCTGCATTTCTTATTTTTTGAGTTATTGCCCTTTGTTGATTTTCTTACTTTATTTTTGTCCTGGTCATTTCTCCTCAAGTATGAAAGCTATGGACTTGAAACATCATAGAATGATAGATCTTATTGATAAGAAGTGCAGTGCACAGAAACTGCTGCGCACAAGAATCGGTACTCTGCATTTCTTATTTTTTGAGTTATGGCCCTTTGTTATTTTTCATATTTCATTTTTGTCCTGGCCATTTCTCCTAAACTACATTGTTCACAAGGCGACACATCCGACTCGTGGAGTTCTAGTTTCCTTTATGTATGTAGTAAAAACTTAAAAATATTCTTTTAAAAAAACCTTAAGAGCTATAGCTTAGATATTAAGCATGAAACATCTTCTAGTAGGTGTCTACCAAGTTTCTTCAAATAAAAGCTCTGGGGACAAAATCGGCCCCACCCAGAGGGGGGGGGGTCATTGTTTTTGCCTATATGTGTATACTAAAAGCTTAAAAAATCTTCTTACAGCTAGAACTTAGATATTTATCATGAAACAGCTTCAAATGGGTGTCTACCAAGTTTGTTCAAGTAAAAGTCCCTGGGTTAAAATTGGCTAAAATAACTATTTGCTGAATTTAAAAAAAGTAGTCCAGCAAGACACCAGTGAAAATACAGAAAATATGTTTCACTGCAGTGAAAAATATTTTACAGTGAAAATACGGAAAATGAAAATACACATTTATTTCATCAATATTTCTCAATATTTCATTTAAAAGTATATAATAAATAAGCTGTACTGTACTGGGGTATTTGTTAAAACAGCTATGTTTGGTATCTTGTTATCAATGGGAAGGAGGGGGATGGAGAGGGTTGGGGGTAGGGTAAAAAGATACTTTAGTATACCTCATACTCAAGTGCTTTTATTGTAAGTTATTTATATTTTACTTACAGTTTCTGCTATGTGTGTTAAGTTACAACTTGTAAAAATAAATATGTTGGGGTTTGTTTATGCAAAAGGTGATTTTCTATTGTTTATTTATGTCGTAAAATTTTATTTTCAGTGGATAGTCCAATGCCTGCGGGTCATTACATGTCCAACAATACAATGTTGAAAATTAAAGTGGAGCTAACCCATCCGTTAGTTACACCACAAGAGGTAGCAAGCAAGCCACACATTGAGTCCAGTAACGAGGTTTGTTCATATTTTCATATATAAATTTATCACATAAACCGCAACGCAGGAGTAATAATATACAATTATTTACTAGTATGATGTGATATTCACTTGCAGATGATATATTGACTGAGGCAATACTAGCGCGCTAATGTTAGCGTTACAATATAGGCGCGTCAATTAAAAATGACTCTTTTTAACAGTTTATTCAACTCTTTTAATAAATTTAGTATTAAATCTACAATCATTCAATATCCTCTATTTCTGAAATAAAATTGCGTATTACCAAAAGGCAATGTTGTCTTGAAATAGAGCTTTTCCCATGGACACTTTCTCATCTGGTCTCAATTTTGTTCAGTAAGTCAGCTGCTCTGTGGACAAATTTGTATGTACAATGTCAAGTTTTATTGCTCTAGTGTTATTGCTCTATTTACAATTTCAAGTATTGCTCTATGTACAATGTCAAGTTTTATTGCTCTAATCTCAAAAATTTCTTTCACTGGATGGTGCTCCATGGCCAAGTAGTTCGCTTTACTTAAAAGTACTTGCCCACTATTACTGATGCAGGTTCAAGTCCTGGTGAGGACTTTGTATATTTTTTCATATAAGGAAGCTATACAGTGAGTTTATAGAAGATTGACTGTTGTACTCAGGTGCCTGCCAATAGTCATGAAATAATGCACAGAGGATACCCCTTAGATCTTCCTCTACCAGTAAATCCCCATTGTTGCCTTTAAGGGTTGAGGCATTTAAATTGCGGCCACTGTAACACGTTTATTCATATCTGATCGTAAGAAGCGACTAAATGGGGGTCAAATTACCAATTTTATATGTCTCTTAGCTCCAGCCGTTTAGGTGCTTTTAAGCCATGGTGTTGCTTTAAGATTGTGACACCAAAGGTAAGCCAAAGTCATCTTTCCTGTTTGGGTGTTATATGACCTAAATTGTGTTTGTGCGCCGTAAAACCAAACAAAACAAAATCTATATGTAAAGCTAGAAAATAGTGTTAAACTGAGATGTACAAAGAAATGTCATTTAAATGAAATTGAACTTTCCTAACAATGTAATTTTGATTTTCATGTGACAGTATTCATTTGGGCTAAGTCATCCAGACAAATTTGATTAACTTTAATACACTTGCTTTAGGGAATTTTATTCTTGAACTCATGGCTACTTTATGATGAAAGTGTTAACTTTGAATTGATGTAAAGTATTTGTACGTTGCAGTGTCCATTTGGTCGAATCGTTTTCAAGTTTGACTACAAGAATACACAGTTATTAAACCAACTTCAAACACTAGTCACGAAGATCAATGCACGTGCTCTCGAGCTAGATGATATGCCTCAGCATGTTGTGGATGCAGCCCTCTCAACTTACAAACTATCTGGGTAAATTTTATATTTCATTACTGTTTTTTTTTTCCGTATTTTATTTCTTTACCTTCTTTTTTTACTTTATCTGATTTTATGTGATTTTACAGATTCTGACTGTTTAGCCATTAACTGCTTTATGTCCTTGAAACCTACTTGCTAATTCGGCTCGTTTAATTAAGTTTACTTAATTGCTAATGGCTTGTTTAATTAAGTTCACTTAATTGCTAATGGCTTGTTTTAGAACTGGTGGCTAAATGGCTGTGAAGATCTGAAGATAGGATAATTATTCTGCACACAAATTATTAACTTCATTTGCATATCAAGAACTTGTTGCCATACTATCGAGTTTGCTTCATTATTTATTTTAATTCCTGATAATTTAACATTTACATGGCAATATTCTCAAAGGGAGATTAAACAAATATTTGCCAATCAGATAAATCAAGTGCAAATGGCGATAATGTCAACTGACACCAAGAGCCTTTTCTCGGTAAATGGTAAAATTTGATCAATTTGTATTTCCGCAGATACAGTTCTGCATTTTATTGAATTGCTTTCTAAAATGATAACATGGTCGAGATATGTTAGAGAGATATGTTAAAGAGATATATACGTGTTAAATGTTTCAGGATTCAGCAACAGAGTAGGACGTTAGATATCATCACTGGTTTCCAAGTACTGGATGGTTCCATGCATCTATTTGTGCTGGAAGGATTAAGGGAACAAGCAATTAAGGAAGTTTGGGAGTCATTACCACAGCCTGAAAACTCAGGTATACAATTTTACTTACTTTATCTGTTAAACTTAATCTAATTTCTGTTTGAAAAAATACTTTCTTTCATTCATCCATTCATTATCCACTATATACCCATAAGTGATTTTTTATTTTGAAGAAGTAAAAAAATTTAAAGATTGAGTTAAGAACATATTCAGAACAAAATTCTTTTTTTTTCACCTCATATAATCAAAGGAAGATATCAATTGTATTACAGTGTTTAATTAAAGACATTTTTAGCTCAACTTTTTGAAAAATAGACTCATGTTGGTATTTGTGTTGCTATCACACTGCTTAAGTTTTTGTGTGCAAGTATCTCCAAAACTTCTGAAGAGAATTGGTTGAAACTTCACATACTTGTGTTCTGTTATTGCCTTGCATGATCGGCTCAGGTCCCATAACTCTTAGTTCCTTTTTACACGGTTATGTCCTTTTTCATACTGTCAAGCACTGAGAAAAGTCAAGCATGCTTTCTTACTGACTGCTTTTGTTTCTTATTACACATTATTACACTCTTTAACTTAATTGTGTGCAGGATTTAAAAGTAATGTTGGTTGTGTTGGTTTTTTTCTTCCCTTAAAAGCAAGTTTCATGTTAAGATAAATATATTTTTTTATTTCAGATGTCACTGTACTGTATCATAGCAACCTAAGTTTTAGCGAGAGATTGTATGGCCCACTGGATGTTGACTTGTGTCGTGTCAAGTTACACGAGCCGCTAGTGCAGATTGTTCAACAACCACTTCTCTATGTCAGAGACATGGTTCCTAAACCATGCTTTGATGCCCTTGTCAAATTGCACGAGGTAAGGCACTGGATATGATATAAAAAAAGTTTCTGAAATTAACTGAATTTTCTCAATTTTGTAAGTTGCTGACTAGTTTTATAAATCATCCTGGCAAATTTTTATATCTCAAGGACCTGACCATTTAAGGGAGAGATGGCCTAGTGGTAGAAGTGTCTGCCTCTTAACCCAGTCAGTGTGGGTTTAAGGTAGTCTAAACCTTAATGCTTTTCCGCCAAAAATTATGTCTAACATCGGCCAATATCGTAATAAATTTGTCATTTCCGGAACGTTATTTTTTCACAACCTTTAAATAAAATAATTTTTAATCGCGGGGTGGTCTTAATTACGGGTAGGTGTCTTAAGTAGGAATTCTACTGTATTTTGTAAAACGATATCAAATTTTGTTCTATTTTATAAAATGATATTAAATTCTCTATATTTTGTACAGTTATAACAAATTCTGCACTATTTTGTTTTACAGGAAGAGGTAAAGAAGGCCAGCGAGATTATTAAGAAGGAGAAAGAAATGAATAAACCACTGACAGTTAAAGCTGATGTCACAGTTGCTCACAATTACAGTTCACAGACTCTCAACTCTACTGATCTTGCTAAAGAGAAACTCAGACAGATGTTAGCTAAGGTGTGTGGGTGTTTAACATAAATGAGCTGTGCCATGACAAAACGAACATAGTGCTTTTGCGACCAGCATGGATCCAGACCAGCCTGCGCATCCGCGCAGACTGGTCAGGATCCATGCTGTTCGCTATCAGTTTCTCTACTTGTAATAGGGTTTGTAAGCGAACAGCATGGATCCTGATCAGACTGCACGGATGCACAGGCTGGTCTGGATCCATGCTGGTCGCAATCGCAAATGCACTATGTTGGTTTTGTCATGGCCCGGGTCAAATGCTCTTTAATGACTCTAAATAATGTTTGGAGATCCAGGTGTTCAAGTCCAGAATGTATAAAACACAAATGCAACAGTAAATTAAGTTTATAAAAATGAATTTAGATTAGAACTTTCAACCTGCCTTGATGTCTTTTATATTTGTAGCTGTGTTAATGCAGTCATACTGTTTTATTGCCTGACTCTGTTTTTCAATGGTATACATGTATATATATAAATATGTCAGTAAGATTATGTCATAGTTCATTGTCCAGTTTGAACAGAGCTGAATATAGAATTTTGGTTTCCATTTCTATAAACATGTAGATGTATAAAGGCATATTAAAGGAGCTCCAGTGAGGTTTAAAATTCTTGCATAGATCCACTGACTCACTTAAAATGTAAAAAAAACCTCAGTGGAGTTCCTTTAAGATTTGAATTACATCATAAAGATTAGCGTCGTATGATGATGTCTGACTATTTTCATTGCAAAAATTGTAGGATATAATATAACTTATTTTATATTGACAGGATCCTGATACAAGATACACATACTGTCAAGATTATCTCCACTCTATGACAGTTGTACCTGTTAATGTTGAAGCTCTGAAGAAGCAGGAGAAATTAGATTCCGAGGCGAGATGGAAGACCGAGGAAGGCTGGATATATCCGGGCATGAAATCCACCCTGGAAGCCAACGAGCATCCGAAACATCCTCATACAGCCAGAGTTGATGAACTACAAGAGGTATAAATGATGAGATTTATATATAGTTAAAACACTTACCCTGCTGACTGTGTAATAGACTTGTCCGTATTGGAATTTGGCACTGTCCATTGTGAATTTAAGGGATTTTTATATTGAAATGATAAAATTGAGAAGCTAACAGTATAAACCAAAATCAGACAGTACAAGTATGCAAGCTGACCTGGCTATCTGCTGATAGTATAGACAAAGCATTATTACTGCTAGCATGTCTAGAGTAATCTTTATTTATATTTTCTGATTTTTAAGTTTACTTTTTGAAAACAGCTTTCGAACTATATAGGTTGAAGAAATCCTGTAGTACCCCTATTTTAGACACAAGTGATCACTTGAGTGATCACCAGCAACCTTTTGTGAGCTAGCTGGATAACTGTCTGAAGGTTCTGGCAGGATTTGCACCCACAGCATTCGGGGTAATCAAAGAAATTAAAAAGCAAAGCAGTACTGTAACTTTATATTGCACAGTTTGTCCACAATGAGAAATTGGTAATTACTGGTTAGTTATCCAGGAAAGCCAATTAGGTTGACTGGTCAACGCCAAACTATGACTAAAATTGTATTGAAAGTGGTGTAAAAACCACACCAAAAAACAAAAATATCATTCTTTTAATCTTTTTGTTTTTGTTTTAAGAATGCTGGCGCTCAGCATGGATACTATGAGTAAAATGACTTGGTTTCCTCTTTGAAGTTGTTCTAAAAAGTCCATATACATTGTAAATGTTTCAGAAATGGCGGGAAAATATGCTACATGTTGGTTTACTGCAAGCCCCATTGGACAGAGATCGTTACCCGTGGGACATTAGAGATAAAGATATGGAACTTTACAAGGTACCGGAAATCAACTTCGGAATTCCGGAACATGGAACAATACACCTGGCAGGAGAAAAACTCAGGCAGGAAAAACTGGAGGCAAAAAGCAAAGATTTTGCAAGTTGGGAATCTAAAATTGTTGTTGAAGATACGCGGCAGTATTTCCATAGGTATGCAGATGCGCAGTGAATTTTTGTTTACAAATATATGTTTATCTTAAATAATGTAAGGAAGGCAGAGCTTACTTTGAACGTCTTTAAGCCTTGGCTTCTTAGAATTAACCAATACTGATATCATATGAGCAAACGTTGTAGGACCCAAAACTGACAGTGCTCTGGGTCTAATTGACTCGGCCACTGCACCCCAATGTATTAATTTTATTTGTCTATGCTAAGAGTTTGACAAGTTATTTAAATAGATTGCCTTTATCAGATGACTTAAGCTATATGGTACAGCAATTTTTTTTCCAGAAAATTTGCTCATTTTGTATGTTTGAATCCATTGGAGAAGATCTTTATATCTTGATCAGATATGATCAAATGGCCAAGTTTTTAGTGGCACACTGAGTACCAGTTTAATGTTTTAGATAGACAAAATTCATAGATAGACAAAATTCTTGAAATAAGAAAAATAGGTTTTTGGTACAAGCTTTAATTCAATTACTGTCATAATTTTGGTGCTTTGTGTACTTTGATTATATCCAGAGCCTTCTTTCCACCCCTGAGACAAATGCTGACATAGAAAAGCTGACTTGTGCTTTGTGATCATGGTCTGCATTGCTTGGTTTTCAGTCAGTAAATTAATTTGAAAACTTTTCCTAAATCAAGGGGATTTCTTTTAAAATTTAAAAAAGTTTGACATTTTTAAACCCCTTAAAGTTTCCCTTGATTTGCAAAAAAATTTCCCCACTAAATGCAACAAAGGGCAGACATAAAAAAGCTGACATGTGCTGCAGGATCATGGTCTGCATTGTTTGGTTTTCAGTCAGTTAGTAAATAAATTTGAAAATTTTCCTTAACTCCATGAATGGTTTATTATAAATAAAAGATTGATAAATCCATTTAAAATATATTTCTAATTTCTTGGAAACTTATTTTCACAAAAAAAATTCCGGTAAAACTATACAAGACCCTTGTGACAATCATCAATAAGAAAACAACAATTGTGTAAAATAATGTTCAAAAGGGATTTGTTTTCTGTTTAAATTTTTAGAAAAAAAAAAGATTAATCATTAATTTTTAATAAATTTATTTTTTATTTTATTTTTTTAATAGTGTTAAGCTTTAAAAGATCTACTTAATGATACCCCATTTTTTCAGTGTTTACCATAAAGAGAGAACAAGAATGTGGAGAAGACCTATAGTTCCATTGACTGAAGAGGAAAGGGATAATCATCTATTTAGAATTCCCGATGATCCAAAGAGATTCCGCGTTTTACCGGAATTATCTAATAATCTTAGAGAAAGATCTGTAACTCAACCGCAGATTTCAACAAATAGCGTAAATGCATCAAAGACTGATCCGCAACCTTCTACACTTTCCGTACCAACATCGTTCAACGATCCCTCGATACAGACGTCAACGGAACCATCCAGAACAGTTACAATGGAAAAATCGGCACTAAGTCAACCAATGAAGGCACCAAAAATAATGCAGTTGGTCAATTAGGAAGTTAATGACTTAGATTTTAAATATGTAACTTTTTTTTTTGGACACAGTGCAAATGACACTACCTAGGGAACAAACATCCTTTTCTTTGTAATTCTTATATGTGAAGAAAAAAATTATGATACAAATAAAAACAACCACTATTAAAGAAGATTATATCCCAAATGGTGTTAATTTTTCTGCAGTTTGATTGTTTTTAATGTGATTTTGTTTGGAGTTAGAAATGAAACAATGCTGTTTTGTTTATGTTTGCATAGGGTAATTTATTATAACCGATAACTGATAAAAAGTGATCAGGTACATTTGTGTATGTTCTGTCCAACCTAAAATGTGCATGTTGTGAGTTTTATCATGTAATGTTCCAAATTTAGCATTGAAATTTTTTCAAGTAGAGATTACATGTGTGGCATGGGGATGTACTGATATCTGTGATAATTATTGATAATGATTTTATAATGTATTAGTTAGGCTGTATTTTCTCTTTGGAACTTTTCTAAGAATGTGTGACAGGCTTAAAAGTTGTAGCTCTGTATTGAGGCGTAATTTTATTTTAACGATGGCAAAATTTTGAAATACATGGTAGGTTTGTCAAGTTTAAAAGTTATTAGTACAGTACCCTTAGCTATTTTAAGGATTTCACAATCGAGGGTATGACACAGTTTAGTGTGGTTATTTTGCAAGTCTTGCAGAGACTTTTTGGCTTGAATGTGTAGCCATTGAAATCATTTTTAAAAAGGACAGTTTGTCCCAATGTGTACAGAACAGGGATTTTTATAACAGGACTATGACCTTTATCTTACTAAGATATATCCCCCATGAATAACTTGTATAAATTTTGGCATCATTCGAAAAAACTTGCTATAGTATACTCTGAGTTGCGGAACTGCAAATGAACTGTCATTTATTACAAATTGATATGTCACTTTCGTGGAGTAAAAATTGTTCTAAAAATAACTATCACTAGATATATCATGTGTCTGATTTTAGGAATGTATAATTTTTTTTTAAATACTTATTTAGTGTGAAAATATATCGAATTTTCACAATCTTATCATGAATGTATTACTTTTAACTGTAATAGTTTTTAAAAAAAAATTTACCTTTGACCCCCCTTTTGCTGTTAAATGGGAAATTTACCAAATTTTTGTGGTTTAAAAAAACTGCTGTAATTTTTTAAAAGGGGAAAAAGCTGTAAAGTTAGTTTTAAAAGTCTTCCAAATATTTAAAAAACGCGTATTGGGTCATAATATAAAATGCTTTATTTGGGTTTTTTTTTTAAAAAATTTCTTTTACATTTTAATAGGGTTTTTTTTCTTCCCTTTAAAAAATGCTGTCCCTTTTTATATGTGTATATGTAAATTTAGAACTTTTTGTGTCTATATTTGATGAAGAATAAATATGTATATTCTGCTTGACGTCATACTGCCATTTTACATACTGTTTTTTATGTAGGACATTATTTTAGGTAGTTTAAAGAATTTATCGTAACCTTAAAGGGACTCCACTGAGGTGTTTTTGACATAACATACCTGGATTTTTTTCTTCCAAAATTATGTAATATTTGATGATGATCTAATCCAATAATTTGTTTGCAAATTTTCAGGTCATTCCCTCATTCCGTTTTCCCAGAATAATCAGTTTTAATGTGAAAATGACACAGAAATAAAAAGTAATAAAATCCTTTTCACCCAAATTGGGCTGAGAATTGCACTTGCTGATTGTCAATTTAATTCTGAGCATATTCATTCATTATCCTTTGCAGGATTGTCCATTTTATATAAGAACTTCAAATTTTATGTTTAAGGTTTTTTGACCTCAGTGGAGCTCCTTGAACACAACTTACAGCTATATCAGGCCACATATACTGTAATAGCTTCAAAACTCTTAATCACATAGATTTCATGTTCGTGCAGTAGGATTTTCAGTCAAAAAAGTGTCTCATATGAATTATAAGAAAACAGAAAAAAAAACTCTTCCTAACAAAATATTACACTTCTACTTTTAGAATGTTAGGCAATGAATTCATTCTTGCAAGAGCTATTTTATCAAAGATTTTCGTATTTTCAGACATTTTTCTTTCAATTTAGATAGTCATTTTGAAAGATGCAAAAACTAAAAATTCTACTAACTGTTAAGTTACTGCCCAATATAGCCTTTACCTTTAAACATAAAGATGTGCATTTCTTTTTATAAATCAGCATTACACTGTTTTATGTCAGGTGTGATAAAACAGAAATAAACAGTCAAACCAGTGAACAAAGGCCACCCAAAGGAGAGATCAAACATGACCTTTATAGACAAGTGGTCTTTATTTGAAGCTTATGTTCTATTTAATCAATGAAGGATTGCCTTTAT
The DNA here is from genome assembly GCF_026571515.1 of Ruditapes philippinarum. Lineage (NCBI taxonomy): Eukaryota > Metazoa > Mollusca > Bivalvia > Venerida > Veneridae > Ruditapes > Ruditapes philippinarum. The sequence continues at coordinate 22,977 of NW_026857428.1, read as the reverse complement.
CTACAGGATGGCCTTTATTTAGAGGTGGTCTTTAACTCGGGTTTAGCTGTATAAAAACCCATGTATGTGCATAACGATGGAAATTTTTTATGACAGGAGAGACCCTTTTTGTTCAAATTCATTATTTGTTTATTGTATGTAAGAATGTTATATTTGTGATTTGTTGTCAACATTATTTGTTGACATCCATTTTATACTTTGTTAATGCAGGGTTTTTTTCCGTCCATTTATTGTTGTTGTTGTTGTTCCTTTTGTCGGCTTTAACATCTGTGATAATTTATTTGAAATTTGTGTCTTTTTTCCTTTGTTTTATGTGAATTTCTGTTTTTGTTTTCTCATATTCTAAGCTTATCTTGAAGCAGGTGTTATTTTTGTTAAAGATTTATAAAAGATTTTTTATTCAACTGTCTAATTTTCAGTTAACTTTTTATGATTTTAAACAATTTTTGCTTTCCAAACATGGCACATTTTCAGAAAATTTAACTATGGTTAGAATTTTATTTTACTTCTTATACATGCTTAACTTTTTTAACATTTTCTCTTTATTTTTGTTCTTACACAGTATGTAAGTTTCATGTGATTGCTGCGGGAGAAAAAAATGAAATGTCCCGAGTTGTAGCAAACTGTCTTTGTCCCCGAAAATCAGTATTGAGTTGGTTTTATAATTAATATTCACTTATTAAAATTGTATACAGTATTTGTTATCTGACCTTCACAAAAATAAAAAGAAATGAGAAAATTTTTTGATGTTTTTTATTTCCTGAAAGTTTGTTTTCTATCATTCATGTTAGTTATTGGCCTTGAATAGTGACCACCTATTATGCTGTCAAATAATTGTGTAAATTTTCAACCTGTTCCCTTCTACCAACTTGCATGCAAAGACTGAACTAAAATGTGGCACCCAACAACGCATGTGCGAGTTCAATAGGTTTCTCTATTTTTTGAAACCAGCTAATTTCTCCTCAGTAACTATTAAATCAACTTAAGACTACAGAGTTAGAACTACATTTATGCAAAACAAACATTTTGGTGAATATGAACACTTGAACCATGCTGTAAAATGGTCATTGACATAGATATGATCTGTGGTTATCCAACACTTGAAACATTTTATATGGAAAAACAACTTGGCACTTTGCCCAGAAAAACTTGGCACTTAGCCCAGATAAACTCATTTATATGTCTATTTATAGTAACATACGTCACATTTGGTTTACACATTTTTAGTACTTCAGTAATCAATTTTCTTTGAAATGTATCCTGATGAAGGTCTTGAAAGACCGAAACCGGTAGATCCTAGAATAAACCAGTTATAAACCATCCTGATGTTTGATGTGTATTCTCTCCTTCCTTTGATTTACTTGTGTATTCTTTGAATAGTTTAACTAAAAAATGAGCTTAATGACACTTTAAATTACAATCTGGAAATCCATGAAAAGACTATACAATTTTGATACAAGACCTAATATTTAAATATGGAAATCCTTAAAAAACCTATAAAAGTTTTGGAAAAGTTTTCAAATTTCAAACTTGAAATTCCTGAATTTCCTAAAAATTCTTCAATTTCAATCAGGTAAGCTTTGAAAAGCTGTTGAGGTCCTTGAAAAACAAGCAATTAACATAATATTGCAAGCAATCCATAAGTCCCCTACCGGTTAGAACCCCAGCAACAGTCCCTGCCTAGTAAGGAAATTATGTTTATACAACAGATAATCAAAAGGTCCAATTTTCTCAGGATAAATAAGTATAACTAATGTTTCAACTTTTTCTCTATTTCAAGTAAATTTGTTGGAAAAAATCTTTAAAAATGATCCCAGGAAACAGTTTTTATGAACAGACAGACATACATACAGACTGAAGGAGACTCTAAAGTTTTTGTTTTTTAGCTCGACTTTTCTATGAAAAGGGGAGCTATCCTACTCGCCCCGGCGTCGGCGTCGGCGTCGGCGTTAGCGTTGGCGTCACACCTTGGTTAAGTTTTTCGTACCACCCCACTTTATTTCAGAAGTATTACAAGTATGGCTTTGAAACTTACCATACTTGTTCACCATCATAACCTCCATCTACAGACAAGAGTACATAACTCTGTCAAGGTTTTTGACAGAATTATGGCCCTTTTTTGACTTAGAAAGTGTATTGAGCTTGGTTAAGTTTTTTGTACCACCTCACTTTATTTCAAAACCATTGGAGGTATTGCTTTGAAACTGACCATACTTGTTTACCATCACGACCTTCATCAACAGACAAGAGGACATAACTCTGTCAAGGTTTTTGACAGAATTATGCCCCTTTTTGACTTAGAAAATACATTGAATATGGGTAAAATCCACTTATTGCCTTAACCCTTTGAGATATTGCTTTGAAACTTTTAATGCTATTTCACATCATTACCCCCATCTGTACGCAAGAGAAGGTAACTCTGTCAAGGATTTGTTTTAAAAATTAAGGCCTTTTATCGACTTAGAATCTTGGTTAAGTTTTTAGTACCAGTCCACTTTTTGACTGAACTGTTTGAGATATTAATTTGAAAGTTGGAATACTTGTTTACCATCATGGTCCCAAAACATGGGCAGGAGAAGGTAATTCTGTTAAGGATTTTATTTGAATTATGGCCCTTTTTGACTTAGAAACTCAGTTAAGATTTTCATTCTTGTCCACTTGTTGACTTAACCATTTGAGATATTACTTTGGAAGTTGGAGTTCTTATGTGCCATCATGAGACCTATCTGTAAGCAAGAGAAGATAACTCTGTGAAAATGTTTCTTGATTTGTACTTAGAAATTCCTAGTTAAAGTCTTGTGTGCCCTTAACTGTCAAAGTTTTGTTTTATAGGCAAGCACTAAAAAAGTCGAGCGCGCTGTCCTTCTGACAGCTCTTGTTATAAATCCCTGATACCAAAATATAACATTTTTAAAGCAAAATTCTTAAAGAGGAGATAACTCTTGATAGTCACAAAGAAGAAAAGTAAAAAAAAAAAAAATTTTCAAATATAGCATTAACATGTATAGAAACAAAGATGAAAATATAATGTAGGTGTTGATAATGAATGTTTATTATCCCCCGCCGCCTTTTCGGCGTCCGTCTGTCCGTACGTCCCGAAATCTTGTGAACGCAACTCCTCTTAAACCGGATGGCAGATTTTGCTTATACTTCCAGGGATGAACAACCTTAATGTGTAGATGGTAGTAAAGGAAGGAATTTTTGCTGCGACCAAATTTAACAGAATTATGGCCCTTTGTTTATTTTTTCACTATATACTATGTAGAAATTTTGTGAACACAACTCCTCTTAAACCGGATGGCAGATTTTGCTTAAACTTCCAGGGATGAACAACCTTAATGTGTAGATGGTAGTAAAGGAAGGAATTTTTGCTGCGACCAAATTTAAGAGAATTATGGCCCTTTGTTGATTTTTTCACTATATACCATATAGAAATTTTGTGAACACAACTCCTCTTAAACCGGATGGCAGATTTTGCTTAAACTTCCAGGGATGAACAACCTTAATGTGTAGATGGTAGTAAAGGAAGGAATTTTTGCTGCGACCAAATTTAAGAGAATTATGGCCCTTTGTTGATTTTTTCACTATATACCACATAGAAATTTTGTGAACGAAACTTCTCTTAAACCGGATGGCAGATTTTGCTTAAACTTCCAGGGATGAACAACCTTAATGTGTAGATGGAAGTAAAGGAAGGAATTTTTGCTGCAACCAAATTTAAGAGAATTATGGCCCTTTGTTGATTTTTTCACTATATACCCCGGTACCATATATATGTTGTCAGTGCGGGCATCCGTGTCCTTTGGACACAGTTCTAGTTTTTAATCAACATTATGTTTAAATAAAGAATTAAAGTAAGTGCTGTCTGGAATAAAAACACAGTAAATAGTGTTTCTGGTAACACTGCAAATGACTTTAAAATTCTTGTCATTTTCATTGTTTTTTAATGGGATAGTAGATTTTCATACATGTATACATGCAGTTCAGTTAACTAAATAATTTTACAATTGATTTTCACAATGGGATATAGCCTAATTAATTTGGCGTGAACGGTTTGACCCATTTTACAAACTTTTTTTTCTTACTGTCAAACCGTTACAGAATGCATGTGCACATGTATATGATTGATAAAAAGTTGTATTGAGATTGCATTTTCCTTGTTTGTGTTGTAGAATCTATTGTTTTACTTCCTGATTCAAACTTTTATCAGCAGTAGTTAGCAATAAAAGTAGTTTTGACATGGAGAACTGTTATATTTCACAGGTTTTAATAATTTAAAGTTTTTAGTTCTGAATAGAAAAAGAGTAGAAACTTTCAATTATGATTTACAACTGAATATTTTGGGGGATTAGGAGCTGTGGGGGTGGAGGGGGCGATTAAAAAAAGTTGAGTCAGCACTATCGGTTTTTAGTAAAAATAAGGCAAGTGTTATTAGAAGGATTTTTGTAGTTTTTGTTGTTTTTTTTCCTAAAAAATATGTGATTATTTCTTGAATTGGAAACTGATGAAAATGTAGTAATTTAATTATGATAATGGAATTAAAGATTTATGAAATTATTTATTTATCAGTTTTCATTTGAAAGGGAAATAACTTTTAGAAAAGTGAAATTACATATTTTATAGTACAATGATAAAATTTAATGAGGTTGCTTAAGTGCTTTACAGGACATCATAGTTATATGAAACAGTTATTTAGATCATTATGTACACCATAGAATTTCAGGATCCGTATACTGTATAAGTGGATATATATGCGTCACAAAAATTTTGCGAACGTCAAAAAGTGGACTTTTTGGGTGCGGAAATATTTGCGAAAATATGGTTTCTTGAATTTAATACTGTTTTTGTGATATCATTAATTAAGCAGGTACATGTTAAAAATATGCCGTTATTGTAATCATTCTATTCAGTTCTTTAATACCTTTATTATTTATAGTATATAATTGTTTGAAATATACTTTGTTAGTTTGATAAAGGACCTGACACAAAACGTGTTTTTAAAAGATAGAAGAAAATTGGCCTAAAAAGAAATAGTTTTTCTGCAATCAAATATTTACGAATAATTTCAGTTCACAAAAATCGTAAATATTTCCACATAGCAAAATTAACCACTTATACAGTTTTTTTCCAATATAATGTTGTTATAATTAAATGTATGTTCTCTATTTCTTTCACATTTACAGTGGACGAGGATCTGTCAATTAGTTAGTATATCTGGCTGAAATACGTGGCTTGCAAAATATTTTTTTTTCTTGTCCGCTTTTTTTTCTGTTTTAATTTTTATTCTTGCTTTTTTTATACCCCCACCACAAAATTTGGGGGGGGGGGGGGGCTATAATGGATTCGTATTGTCGCGTCGGTCGGTCGGTCAATCGGTCCGTCCGTCTCCATTTTCGTGTCCGCTCTATAACTCCTATACCACTTGAAGGATTTTCTTCAAACTTGGCTCAAATGTTCACCTCTGCAAAGGGATGTGCAGAACCCATGTTGCCCATGTGTCAGCTCAAGGTCAAGGTCACAATTGAAGGTCAAATATCATATATTAGACAGTATGTCGTGTCTGCTCTGTAAGCCCTACAATAATTTAAAGATTTTCTTCAAACTTGGCTCAAATGTTCACCTCAACAAGGGGATGTGCAGAACTCATGTTGCTCATGTGTCATTTTAAGGTCAAGGTCACAATTGAAGGTCAAATATCAAACAATCAAATATTACACAATATGTCGTGTCCGCTCTGTAAGTCCTACACTTATTGAAAGATTTTCTTCAAACTTGGCTCAAATGTTCACTTCAACAAGAGGATGTGCAGAACCCATGTAGCCCATGTGTCAGCTCAAGGTCAAGGTCACAATTGAAGGTCAAAAATTGACTTAGAAAATGTTCTTAAATTTTAACATATATCTGAATATTTCTGAATCTAGGAAAGGTATTTGCTTGAAACTTAAAATATATATGAAGTGTCACAATTAAGATATCCTGGTCAAGTTTCATAACTCTGTATTGCATTTTAACAAAGTTATGCCCCTTTTTAATCTTCAAATTTACATACAATCACATATTAGACAATATGTCTTGTCCGCTCTATAAATCCTATACTGATGGAAGAATTTTCTTCAAACTTTACTCAAATGTTCACCTAAACAAGGTTATGTGCAGAATCCATGTCACCTTTGTGCAGGCTAAAGGTCAAGGTCACACTTGAAGGTCAAATATTGACTTTGAAAATGTTCTTAAATTCTAACATGTACTTGAATATTTCTGAAAATAGCACAGGTATTTGCTTGAAACTTAAAAAATATATGAGGTGCCACAATTACGATATGCAGATCAAGTTTCATAACTCTGTATTGCATTTTGACAAAGTTATGCCCCTTTTTAAGTCTTTAAATTTACATACAATTAATACTAGACAATATGTTGTGTCCGCTCTATAAATTCTATACTAATGGAAGGATTTTCTTTAAACTTTACTCAAATGTTCACCCAAATTGGGCGATGTGCAGAACCCATCTTACCCTTGTGCCAGCTTAAGGTCAAGGCCACACTTGAAGGTCAAAAATTGACTTATAAAAAGTTAAGTATATTGGGAAAATGAAAGGGTATTTGTAACTGTTTCGAACATGATTTGATAATAGATATTTATACTATTACCTGTATAATTAGTCTTTTTTTCACCAGAGATAATTTTTATTTATGTATTTGTGCCACTTATGTTATTCCCTTAACCACCTTTCCAAGTCGTCTTCTGTCAAGGACATTGGTGGGGGTATGAATCGCATTCTGCGATAGTTCTAGTTTCTTGTTGCAAATATCCCTGTGTGGCAGATTTATTTTTGTTCCATGTAGATTTGGATATTCTCATCATTTATGATTTTTTTACACATCATATCATCATTTCTCTTCATTTTCTTGTGGTGTAAATTTATTATCGTTAAAAGGCAAAAAATATCTTAACACTTGATGTTAAAAACTAATTATTTTGCAAGTCGTGTAAAATGGTATTTATGCAATATGCATATTACAATAAACAGAAAACAACAGCAAGGAACACGAAAAATATTACAAATTTACAAATATTAGAGTAAAATTTTAATGAGGCTTCGTATAGATATGAGAGTATGTATATAAATAGCTACGGAAGCACCTAATAACCAAGAGCTTATATCAGCGTCAATTACTAACTGCGATGCTAGCTATAATTTATTCTCTCAAAACATTAACAAAATAATTAAATAACAAAATAACTTTTGTATTGTTTATATATATTGTCCATATTATAATATACAATATACATTTATATCATTTATTAATGGCTAAGCAATATAACAATGTCATAACATAACAGAACATTGATAATAGTAATTATTTATAAGATTAATTTCTTTTTGTGGGAAAGTGTAAATTCAGTGAAAAGAAAATCAATTTTAATTTATGATTACAGAAATATTTTTGGTGAAGCATACACAGGAAGTTGCCTATTTATACTTATGTCACATTTGCCTACCATTTTTGAACTGATATTTTATCTGGTAATTTTGAACCTTCCGTAGGAGGTTTCAAATAATCTTTGGTCAGTTGGGTCAATGTCAAGGTTACCAAGATTAAAAATAGATTTTTCCACTTTCCCTCATAGTTATGCCTATGTTTCAACTTTGACATAGAGACATGGAGGTATTTCTATTGGTGTAGCCAATTTTCTAAATTGACAAGAACAACTGTCATAATCTTAGTACCATTGACTTTAGTATTGAATATTAGAAAAAGTGTGTGACAGAATTCCGGAACACATTTCAAGGTTTGAAATGATTGTTTAATTTACAGGTATATTTGAATTCAACTTAGGGTGAAAGCAGATAATGAAATATAAAGATGTTTTCCCAATCTAGATTTTAAGTTTTTTATGAATTCTCTCTTGTGTGATTGATTCTGTTTTATATTGTATGTTGAGATAAATAGATGTCACAAATATATGTTATAAATAGATGTCACAAAATAGATGTCATAAAATAGATGTCACAGAATTGTTCAGCTTTCACATCTTATCTTTGCTCAAAGAAATTTTCTCATTTTCTTCTATTTAAATCAAAATTTATTCTTTCTGTTGAAACAGCTGCTTTAACTAAACTAAAATAAAATATTTACACAGATTTACATAGATTTACACAGATTTAAACAGACTTGCATAATTTTACATAGATTTACACAGATTTAAACAGACTTACATAAATTTACAAAGATTTACACAGATTTTATACAGAGTAGCATTGTATTAAAAATGTTATATAGTTTTTATCCCATGTAAATTTTGAAACAGAACCTTTTATAAATAAAAGTTACTAATTGCATTACAGGTACTACCTAGTATTTACATTATCAACTAATCATTTACTATTAACTTATTACATGTATCTTTTTACAACATTATTTGAGGTAGTGTGGGTATACATGTATATTACTAAGGATGCTTTTCCCATTGATAAAAAAGGAACAATTATAATTTAACAAAATATTTTGAAAATGAATTAAAAAGGAAAAATTAACAATTTTATACAACATTTTGTTTGTTCAAACTTTTAACACATTTTTGATTGAGACATACTGCATTGTACAGAAGTAAAGATTTAAAAATTTGAACACTGATTGCCCTTTATATGTAGAAATTTTGCTATAAAATATTTAAAATTATATTGAAATTTTTTATGCTATATTTGAACAATGAACTTTCATGCTTTAAATTTGGAACAATCCATTGTAAATTGAAGGCATTGCAATATTTAAATAAAAAATAAAAAAATTATATTTAATTTTTTTCTGCTATATTTGAACAATGAACTTTCCCTGTTTTAAATTTGGAACAATCCATTGTTAATTGTAGGCGTTTCAATATAAAAATACTTAATTGAAAAGCCAACTGTATGGTCATTTTAGTTTTATAATGCAAGTTAAACTTTATAATATTTGCGATCAAGTCTCGAAGGGTTTGGAATGAGATATTTTTCATATTTTCACTAATCAGTTGATGATGAAGATCAGCCTGATATCCACGATCTTATAAAGAAGAAGAAGCGAGTGTACGAGGCACCGAAGGCCCAGAATTACTACCATCTCGAGTATTACCTAGTGCCGGATAATGATGACGTGATGAAAACTGATGTTGTTACATACGGTATGGGAGCGAAAATTTACATGGAAAAACAAGACGCTATTGTGAAGAAAGTATGGCATGATGGAGATGTCACATGGATAGCATGGACTCAAAAGTATGGCACAGATGTTTGTATTTTATAAATCCGCTAACAAACCCTATAACAATTAGTGAAACTGATAGCTATCAGCATGGATCCTGATCAGACTGCGCGGATGAGCAGGCTGGTCTGGATCCATGCTGGTCGCAAACCCATTATGTTGGTTTTGTCATGACGGCAGCTCAATTATTAATTTTCAGCTTTACCTTTACCATTCGACAATCTTACTTGTTTTTTCTCCGTTTTGAGTTTTGAATTATCCGTTTTTAGTAACTTGGTACATTTATTGCAATATTTCGTGTTTATAATGTGGATTTTCATTGGATAATCATGAAAGTTTTATATAGTTTTACATACCCGGCTGTTGAAAATTTATGAAGAATTCTCTCTTTTTTCCGTAAAAAAGGAAAATTTGCTTTATCATTGATTAAAATCAGCTCTTAAATGATGCTCTAAAAGTCTTTACGTTGTTCAAACAAAATAATTTTGTAAGCTTCATCCTGCTGAATTTGTGAAAATGGATTTTGCCCTGCTTTGAATTTGGAAAAGTCAATTCAAATATTTAATGATTTCATTTTAAAAATATAAAAATTGAGCTACCAAACAGTACAGGACTACAAGAATGTGCCGGCTGGCCGGGCTCTATACAGGTGGCAAAGACTATAAGAATCTAGTACAGACCGGAATATCTTGCTCGAGGGTAACTGTTTACAGCTGTAACAAGGGTCTGCCGAGTTTCCGCTAAACAGTTACATAAGAGCAAGACATTCCTGCTTATCTGTTTAAAGCACACAATTTGTCTTACACAGGGAGTGTTCGACGACGTTTTTTTCAAAGGGGGGTTTTGAAAAATTTGATTTTTCCAAGGGCTTTTTAACTTTATTTTTTCTCAGCGGGGTTTAAAGTTTTTTTTCATTTTTAAATTTTTTTTAAAATCAAATTTTTCCAGGGCAAAAGCTTTTTGTTTACCAAGGAGTTATTTTAAAAGTTGTTATAACCACCCCCGGGGAGCTAAGAGTTTGGGGATAACCCAAGGAAAATTTGGGGAAATGGGAGAGCAAATTTTTGGGGACCCGGTCCAAAACTTTTTTTAAAAACTTCCGATTTTAAAATCAGGAAAAATTAAAACCCGTAAAATATTTTAAGGGATTTTTAACCCCTTTTTCTTTTTAATAATAGACAATTATTATTTTTAAAACTTTTGTCAAGAATTTTAAAGGGTTGCCTAGAGTTATACGGGACAAATGTGTCCATGTAAAAAAGGGATTCCCCAATTTTAAAAAATATAAAAATCAACGAAAAGAAGTGGCGGAGAAATGATTTGTGGTACAGTAATGCAGAAAATAATCATAAAAGAAGATGGTAACATTTTCATTATCTGCTTAACTGCTTTATTATTATTTATGAACTTTACTCATATATTACAGTTTGCTTATAGATTTTCACTATGTACATATAGTAAAAGTCTCTTGTCTAAAGGTCAAAATTAAGTTAAATTTTCATACTTTCACATACTGTTTATTCTTTCATGTACTTAAATTAGAAAGCGCTGCAAATTGAAAGAAAAAGTCTAATGCTGAATTTGTTTTTATGATGTTTTTCTTAGTAATGAAATAAGTTATTTATTTATTACTACGGCAACGCAGGTGAGGATGTAGAAGACATGGGAGGGGTTAAAAGAATGGTGATGACACAGTGTAGAAGTTTTACCGACATGCAGCCAAAAAAGGCACGTGACATTAGACCATTGCCAAAAGAGATAACATTCCAAAAACCGGACCCACCAGGACACAAGAAAAGAGGTTAAATAAATGTTTTTATGCCACCGCAGTATCTGCGATGGCATATAGCGATTCACCTGTGTGTGTGTGCGTGTGTGCGCCTGTGTGCGTGTGTTATATAAATTTTATAGTGAACTTATAAAATCTTCTTGTGAAAAACTACTAGTCTAATTTCAACCAAACTTGGCAGGATTGATCCTTGGGTGAAGGGCTTCCAAAGTTGTTCAAAGAATTTAATTCCATGCAGAAATCTGGTTGCCATAGCAACCAAAAGGAATAGTAAGAGTAAATTTAAAAAATCTTCTTGTAAAGACCCACACGGCCCAAACCTAAGATATTTTGAATAAGGCACTGTCTGGAAGACCTCTACCAAGAAATTTTAAATTATAGCCCGGGGGGCAAAATTGGCCTCACCCCGGTGGTAATTGATTTTCACTATGTACAAATAGTAAAAACTTAAAAAAATCTCTTGTCTAAAGGTACAAGCGGCTTAGAGCTTTGATTTTTGGTATATGATATCATCTATAGGTCTATATATCTACCAAAGTTGTTCAAATTTCATCTCTTGTGTCAAAATTGGCTCTGCTCCGTGGTCATATTTTTTTCCATATATGTATAAAAATCTTAAAAAAATTTTCTTCTTTGAATTGACAAAGGCTAGAGGTTAGATATTTGGCATGAAACATTGTGTAGTAGACCTCTACAAAGATTGTTCAAATTAAAGCCCTTGGGTCAAGATTGGCCCCGCCCTAGGGAGTCATTGATTTTCATTATGTACATCTAGTAAAAAAATCTTTCTGTGTCATGTGAAAGGAAACAACATACATTGGAATGTGTGATACATGTTATACATTTTTATGTAAAATATTGAATAGCTGGGAGTGAGTCTGTACCTGCATTTCAAGGTTTAATACAAAGTACAGCTGTTATACATTTTTTGTCAATAAAGAATTCTTTTATGTTTGAATCAACTATAGCACTATGGCCTTTGTATCTTAACATTAGACACATCTGCACATGTGTCTAATGATTTGACATGCTGAAATATAAATCTACTTCTGTAATATTAATGCGGTGGCATAGCATTTTTTCACAAATGAATTCTTGTTGTTTTTTGATGTACATACTTGAAAAATGGACCTTAGATGTGATTTCTGATGCCAAATTGAATTTTGATATTAAATGACCTACTTTTGATATTATTTATATCATTTGACCTACTTTCTTCATTTTGTTTGGTGTAATTTCTGATGTTAAATTGAATTTTGATATTTTTTGACCTACTTTTGATATGTTTGATATCATTTGAGGTTCTTTCTTGTTGTTTGACATACAGATTTGAAATTTGGACCAGGATTGTAATTTTATGCTGATATTAATTTTGATATCAGCTGACATACTGTATTGTCTCTGTTTAACGCCCCTGGGTGTTGATTTTTTCAAAAGGAGGGAAACTGTTATTGGAACTGTTACAATGTGCTTTAAAAATGTTTATCAAAGATATAACTCAATTATAAAAATCATATTCATTATTATGATCTAATATAAAACACAGGATACTATTTTTTAATGATTTTACATCATGGAGAATCATTAATTGTTATTTAAATAAAAATAATTGGATTTTTTACTGTTCTTTTATTATTGATTATAAATCTATTAGGTAAGAGCCACAAAATGTGGTGGGGGGGCATTAATTTAGAAACAATATGGTACTTCTGATATTTTTATATCGCTTAACCTACAATGAAATTATGGGTCAGGTGAGCGATCTAGAGCCATCTTGGCCCATTTGATAATATAGACATGCCAAGGGAGAACCTCTTCTTTTGGTTTCAATTAATGGTCATTTGGGTCAAAGTTACCAATGTCAATCAAAGTGCTGCAGCACTGAATGCGACGGACATGCAACCGGAGAGACATTCAGGCTTTTTTTTAATAAAACAAAAACAAAACACAAAATATATAACAGAGAAAATTTGTTCCATACAAGTTCGAGATTTGTAGAGCAATATATTTTGTGTCCCAAACTGTTATAATTCAGATTTTCTACTTTCAAGCATTAAATACAGAATGAAATTTATGCCTAAAATCTCTGGTCAAACTTGTAAATCAGTGTCCTTATCGATTTAGAAATGATATGTAAATAGAAGAAAAAACTGACAACGAAATATTTCTAAAATAAAACCATGCAAATAAACTTCAAGCATAATACATTATACATGTGAGAATGCTATTTAGAATTGCTTCGTGTTATCATAGTGGGCATATAGACAATAAAATATAAGTCATTTGTATTGCATGTAATCCGCTGGTTTATTACATGTATAATGTGTACTAATCGCCTGTCCATAAATCAGCATAAGTAAAGCAGAATCTATTTTTAGACTAGCGAAGGTTAAACTCATATCGTGACCTAGAAATTTATTTGTAAACAAAACCACAAGAATCGGAAGTAGAACTGATATTATAACTTCCTTCAATAAAGATAACCATGAAAGACTACATGGTGGTAAAGTGTTGAAAAGCTCTCTTGTTACATGCATTTTCAAAAATAGATATTTATACTAACCATTGTACTGTATCTAATTTATTAATAACTGCTGAATATTCAGCTAAACCCGCGGTATGAGTCACGAAAATAGTTCTTCTTTTATTAATGCGCGAGTTATTCTAGAGTCACGAAAAACTTTTGATTTGTTAATATTAATGTTTTGTATAATGTAGAAATATTTATATTTCCTACTAATAATTTCTTGGAACTCAGAGCTTACACCTTTATTATAGTATAATTTGCTGTCCTACTTTTTCGACAGCGGTAAATCGTTTCGGCAGTAATTTGCATATTGCGCAATAATACTACGGGACTACAACGTTTTTATCAATCATATACGTTCATATTTTAACTTGGATAACTTAATTTGAAATTGAAAAGGCTAAATATGGAAGACATTAAGATATCCCGACAAAGTATGGGAGTTTTAAAGGATCAAATTCATGTACTATTTCTTGGGCTGTTAATCGGTTGAGGACACCTTGCGCGATTGTAGCCGACGAAATCCCATGTGTAGATGACTTAGCTCTGAACGCGCCTGAGGGCGCGTCCGTCGCAAAAATAGAATTTTACACTTTTACATGAGTAAACTTATTCTATTGACTGATATCTTTATTATTTGGTAGGAACATACAATTGAGAAATCTTCTTTCTTTGGAGGTAGTTAGGGGTAAATTGGGTCAAGGTTAATAATAAAACAGTGTAGATGTCTACTCATTTGCTTATACAGCCTTTATATTTTTCCAAAGGTTTTTAGCTCGACTATTCGCAGAATAATCGAGCTAATGCAGTCACCCATTTGTCGGCGTTGGCGTCCTTGTGGTTAAGTTTTTGCGTGTAAGCAAATATCTCCATAACTACTGAAGGGAGTGGATTGAAACTTCACACACTTGTTCTCTGTGATTATCTAACATGATTAGCACAAGTCCCATAATTGCACTCTGGTTTGCTATTTTACATAATTATGCCCTTTTTTTCGACTTAGAAATTCTTGGTTAAGTTTTTGTGTGTAAGCTGGTATCTCCATAACTACTGAAGGAAATGGATTGAAAATTCACACACTTATTCTCTGTGATTATCTCAGATGATTGGTACAAGTCCCATAACTCTGGTTTGCTTTTTCACATAATAATGCCTCTTTTTCGACTTAGAAATTCTTTATGTAAGCTGGTATCTCCATAACTACTGAAGGGAATGGATTGAACTTCACACACTTGTTCTCTGTGATTATCTTAGATAATTGGCACAAGTCCCATAACTCTGGTTTGTTTTTTCACATAATTATGCCCCTTTTTTGACTTAGAAATTTTTGATTAAGTTTTTGTGTGTAAGCTTGTATCTCCTTAACTACTGAAGGGAATGGATTAAAACTACACACACTTGTTCTCTGTGATTATCTAAGATGTTTGGCCTAAGTTCCATAACTCTGATTTGCTTTTTACATAATTATGCCCCTTTTTCGACTTAGAAATTCTTGGTTAAGTTTTTGCTTGCAAGCTGGTATCTTCATAACTATTGAAGGGAATGGATTGAAACTTCACACACTTGTTCTCTTTGAATTTCTAAGGTAATTGGCACAAGTCCCATAACTCTGATTGCTTTTTTGCATAATTATGCCCCTTTTTCGACTTAGAAATTCTTGATAAAGTTTCTGTTTGTAAGCTGGTATCTGCATAACTATTGAAGGGTTTGTGCCTTTTTTGGAACAATTTTATGCATTCAAAATAATAAAGCAATGATTAACTCGATATAACATCTTAATAACAAGCCTTTGTACATTTTTTGACGACAATTTTATGTATTCATATAGGTAAGCATTATTATACTCAATGAAACACCCTTGTGACAATTTTTAGAATACTAGTAGTCAAGCGTTACTGACTCCTCCGACAGTTCCCTTGTCCATGACTTCCTCGGATTTGTTTTATGGGACGTTTATCAAAGGTCACTAAAAGTAAGTGTTTCACTTTTTGCTATACATCCCTGTTTTATGGACAAAATGTTTTCAATATTTGGTAGGAATAATCTTGTATAGACTTTGGCTTTTGGATTGAGTTAGGGAAATCAGTGGGTCAAAGACAAGGATGCAAAAAATTGAGATTTCTACAATTTTGCCTTAAATACAGGCTTTTATTTATAGACGGATGTTTTTAATATTTTAGATGGAACATAACCTTGGATGGTCCAGTTTGGGGAGTCACAAGGTTCAAGGGTCAATTGTGCTAGCAATAGAATTTTTTTTACAATTTTTTGGTAATAACAGGCCTTTGTATTTTTTCACCAAAATCTTTAAAAGAGCTACCTATGGTGGTTTCCTTAAATTTTGAATGGAGTTTCAAAGGCCCCAAGGTTTTGCAATTTACCAATTATTCAAAATATATTTGATAAAGTTTTATTGGTAAGTTGAATATTTTTCAACTTCATCATAAGTCATACGAATGACTTGCCAACTTATATTTTTCCAATAACAAAAGGTCATAACTCTGTGACTAAGTGATATAACTGTGTTTAGATTTTTTAGGCAATTTTTCTTTCCATAACCAAGTGGGTGGGTAAACCTCTTTGAAAAATAACATTTGCTTTTTTGTGTACTGGGCCTTTGAGTTTTATTTACTTTAAAAGGAGGAAAGCACATAAAATTACGCAACTTTTGAAGTCATAGAAATGAAACAATTCCAATATAGATAAAAATATGTTTAAATTCTACATTTATTTCACTCATAAACACCATCTAAGTTACACAACATACAGTTTTAAGAATATATAAATTTTGATAAATTATAATGCAAGAATACAATGTATACGAGTATAATAAATCAAATAAATTTCTACAACACAATTCATGTATATTCACAATGAATTAAACTTAAGTATTATCATAACATATTGAACATGTATATACAAAAGTAATGTACTTGTCACAATCACGTTATTTAAGTGACTGTGTTTTTCTTTTACATTTTCTGTTTAAATATTGAATTTTATATATGAACCAGGATATTCTTTAAATAATATTCTTATTGATAGTGGTTCATATATTTACTTAACAGATTAGATATCATACACTTCAATGTTGTCATCTCCCCATCTGCTTATATACATCTTAGTCATTTGTTGATTACAACAGACTGATCTAATTTTCTTTTTTCCACTATCAGCTTTTATAACTTCTCCTATTAGCTCACCATCACATGTAAACTGTAAAACATTAATGGAGCTATGTCCAGATACCAGCACACTACCTGCTTCAGTGAGATAACAACAGTTAGCCCTCTTAATTGTTCATCATTAAAATGATGTAACAACCTGACCATTGTTTTGTCCAGTACTAACAGTCCATTAATCCAGTCAGCAACATAAATCCCTAGTAGCATCCTTACTGACAGCTATACTGTGTATGTCAGAGAACAGCTTATATGTCTGATTGATTCTTACTGAACTGATTAAGCTTTCCTACCAGACCAAAGTATAAAAAATATATACTGATGTGTCACCCATCTGAAATATATAAATTATTGTTTGCATATGCAAGACCACGACATCCAAAATCAGTTTTAATCTTGTTTGTTGTTTTCATTTTACCACTAAGAGAAATGAAATGAACTTCATTCCGATGTGGAACAGTTACTGCAACTTGTGTGTTATTGATCATACACACTTGATGTGGTCGTCCAGGTAGATCACAGCAGTCTGTGACAGTATAGTTATCACTGTGTAACCTTTTAAGCTTGTTGTTGTTGTAATCTGCAAGAATTATTGTACCATCTTCCATACAGCAGGCACTGGTAATATGACAATTTGTTGTATCAGACTTATCTTTTACATTATATAATTGATGTCCTTTAATCTGAAATAAATTAATAGAAGCCTTTGCAGGTTTTTCTGATAGTGTGCCTAGGGCCTTCATTTGTTCTAGCTGTGTAAGAATTGTTCTATCAGGTTGAAAATCTATGTCTTCTACTGTATTTTTAATTTTTGCATCTTCAATATACATGTTGGCAACATTTGCAGCATTCTCTGCCATCTTAACATGAACAAACACTTCAGCTTTATTTGTGTTTGTATATGCTAATTTATCATTAGCTGATGTAATCCTGGACTTATTTGCTTGTAGTTGTTTGAGACCTGCTTCAATCTTGTCTTCAAGACATTTGACTTTATCTTCTATCTCATCTATTGAACTTTTCTCCAGTTTGTCAAGATGATCATTGATTTCTTGTCGGAATTTTCTGATATCGGCCAGTATTTCTGCTTTCCTCTTCAGCAGCCTTTGTTTATCCTGTTTAAATCTATCAGCATGTTTAGCAAGGGTCTTGGCTATTTCCTTGAGTCTTATTTGAATTTCTCTGGATGCAAGTTGGCAAGTATTGTTTTGGATAAATTCTGGTATGTAGAATGTGTCCTTGCATAATCTGAAAAATAAGTTAAGACAGTTTGTGAATATAAGGCTATGAAATGACTGAGGAGGTAATATTAAATTTTTTTATTCTCTTCTACATATCAGTATTTACGATAGAATATTATGTATAGACTTGTAAGTACCTATTAAACATTTCATATATTTAAGTGACATTATGCCCATCCAAGAGTATATAAATATCCATCAGAATTTCCTGTAACATTCAGTTTATAAAGAGAGTGGGGCAGTCTTTTTTATATTTCTGATAGATTTATGTTTTATCCTGAACAATTTCTAATATCATTTTTGCATCAATCACCATTATTAAAGTCTATCATGTGAAATAAATAATTCAGCTCAACTTAACAATAAAAAAAATTAGCATAATGTCACTTTTATTTAAATTATTATCTATGTTTATATATTAAATTTTACCTGTGATCAACTGCCATGCATGTAGAACAGCCAACATTATCGTGGTTCTGACAGTACATATCAATGTGTTTATGACTGTGTCTGTCACATCTCTCTGTTGGTGCCCTCGGCAGAGTTTTGCTGGTTCCTGACTTAACTTGAGATTTATCCAGCACCTTGTGACCAGCACACAGAGGCACTTGATCATGTACTTGAACACAAGTTATACAGAAATAATCCTTACAGTCTACACAGTATTTTTCACCTTCAGTATTTTTCCCTTTATTTTTACACATTGAACATAAAGTATCAAATATTTCATCTGAAAGAATATCCGTATCTATTTGTTTACCAGTAGCCATTTTGTAGATATTTTATTCAATGTGTAATCTGAACTAATCTATTCACCAATAAAGCTGTCCCAATTTCGTTTCAGAGTCATTTTAAACATTATAATTTCCAGCAACACTTAATCACAGTTCTTAAGTTTTACTTAACTTATTCTTGTCTATGTATAATTATCATCCCTAATTTTTGCTTAGTTATTTGCAAAGGTTCACCCTACTAAGATTTATCTTTATCTGTTAAAATGTTGTTATAAAGTCCACATCTAACGTCCTAATTGATAAACCTTTTAGTTATTTGCAAAGGTTCACCCTACTAAGATTTATCTTTATCTGTTAAAATGTTGTTATAAAGTCCACATCTAACGTCCTAATTGATAAACCTTCTGAAAATACAGAGTGTTATGTGTTTACATAGGCTTGGTTTAACATTATGCTTTTTATAAAGCTATAAACACCCGCAAGAAAATAACCTAAACAATTTTAAGAATAAATGAGCCGCGTTGCGACCAGCATGGATCCAGACCAGCCTGTGCATCCGCCCAGTCTGATCAGGATCCATGCTGTGTGCTATCAGTTTCTCTACTTGTTATAGGGTTTGTAAGCGAACAGCATGGATCCTGATCAGACTGTGCGGATGCGCAGGCTGGTCTGGATCCATGCTGGTCACAAACCCATTATGTTGGTTTTGTCATGGCGTGGCTCAAATGTCTTTCCATGAAAAAATCATTGAACAAGAATGAAAACTGATAATGAGCAGCTCGACCACAGGTTTAAAAAAAATACTTTTATATTTTCAGTGGTTATAATTAAAGAAATGTAGCAGTAATATTTGACTTCTTATAATGCCCTATTCGTGTCTGGTTTGTGATGAAAGTACAATTGACATATTTATATAAAAATTCTTCATTCAGATGATGAAGACAAGCTCACAAAATATGCCAATTTTGTAAACTCTTTGCAATTCTTAAAAAAGATGACATAGAAAAGTAACAATGTTATTATTGACAGACTTACAAATTCTAAAGCAAGCAGCATATTTTTGTCAAAAAGAAATTTGCTTTTTTACATAATTATGCCCCTTTTTCGAAATTCTTGGTTAAGTTTTTGCTTGTAAGCTGGTATCTCCCTAACTACTGAAGGGAATGGATTGAAACTTTACACACTTGTTCTCTGTAATTATAACAGATGATTGGCACAAGTCCCATAACTCTGGTTTGCTATTTTTGGAAGGAAATTTTTAAAAAAAAAAATTCCTTTCTATAGTATCGGTCTGCCTATATTAAAAAGAACGAACAACACCTAATTGCATTCTGTTTAAGCTCAATAGAAAATAAGTAGTTAATGCGACCAAGAAAGTAGTGCAGCAGAACTATATGTATACTTTCAAACGTGGATGACTTGAAGAAAAAGCTGATGTTCAAAAAAACTTGAAATGATGATATTCAATGTTAGCTTACATCAATGGAACATAATCTTAAACGTGTACGGAAAAAAAACATCAGTATTATTACGCATTAGGCCAAAGAAAAGTTTGTGTCCATGTACCTATGTACAATAAATTGAATATAAATAAGGTGTAATTTTGTAGCAGAGATGCTGAAAAATTCACATGTAAGTCAACCGAAGGGAAATGAAAGTATTTATTGTATATATTTAGCAATTTATTGAATAGCATTTTATGCCACCGCTGATTTTTTTTTACGTCAATAAACTCAAGAGGAAACAATGGATACAATATGTGGCCTGAAAAAAGCGTACTATTTTCGCAAAAAATGGTTCGCAAACTTTCATAGAATCAAAGCGTTTGAAACAAAAATATTATTATATAAATAATAAAAAACAAGATTACAATACAAGTCTTTCAAAAGTATTCTGGAATTAACGGATGCAATTTGGTAAAACTTGGTTTTGACTAGTAGGGCACACCCGCCATTGTTCGGACCATCGACAGAATAACGTTCGTGTTTTTCAGATTTCTCCATCCAAGACATAGATTTGCTGATGAATAACATCGCAAAGGTTTGTGGAAATGCTTTTATTTCTTTGTTCAAAAATCGTTTTGTGTTTGCAGATGTTAATTTGTTAGACAAACGAAATTAGGTCAAGGATTGTTTACATTATTGAATTTACAGGTAAACTCGGCCTTATACCAACTCGGGACAGGTCAACTCGGTCCTCTATTAAAACCATAATTATATAAGGATATAGATTGTTTAGATTGTTTAGTTAATAACATATTGTTTGAAATTATCTTTAAGATAAATAATTATCTTAAGAAGAGATATCAAGACAATATATGTTAAATATTAATCAATAAATAGAGTTTTTAGATTGAATTTTTGTGACAATGAATTTTATTGTATTTAATACTGTTTGTATTTTAATATGACAAATGCCTTTTTAACGATATTTTTTACAAAAAATCTGGAGTAGCATAAAATGCGTTTAAATTGTAAATTCTTTCTTTCTCTACAAATTCACATACTTTTCAATATCCTTGAGTAGATGTCTGTTAGTGTGAAAATGTTAAACCATGAAAGTTATGATGAAAACATATCAAAAGTAAGAAAAGTAATCATTATCAGTAATATGTAATTATGGGCCGAGTTGACCCGTGCTGAGTTGGAATAGGGCCGAGCTGTCTCGAGGGCCAAGTACGTTTAAGGGCCGATCTGACCCGATTTACAGTCAACCCGGCCCCAAGTTAACCCGGCCCCAAGTCAACCCGGCCTCAAAATTGGTCAACCCGGCCCCAAGATTGGTCAATCCGGCCCCACAGTATTTTTATTTGGTCAATGCGGCCCCAAAATTGGTCAGTGCGGCCCCAAAATCGGTCATGCCGGCCCCAAAATATATATTTTCAAAGAAAACTATTCAGGTCATTTTGTATAGCTATGAAAACAAATCCTTTAAATAAGTTGGTAGTATCTTTCATGTCTTTATTCGATGTAAATTAAAGAGGGTTCCGTGAGTGTTAACACGGATTTATATTACAATGTAATGTAAATCCGTGGTGTTAATTAGGAAGAAATGCATAAAATTTCGAGTTAAAAGGTTTGTATAAATTAAGTTTCCAACAATCTTTATTTCAGTTCATTTGAATGTTTTATTGAATACGTTCATCAGTTTAATTAATATTTGTTTCGTTCTTTATTAACTTATTTTTAAAGAATATTTACTGTGTAAAAAAGTGTTGGAATATTACTGTTTGAAAAATTGATAGTGTTTTGTGTTTAATCACTTTATGTCAAATGTTATGACTGATAACTGTATGGATTGTGGATATATTGTGCGTGACAGACAGGAGGCATGCAGTGACCTGCGATACCTTTGATAGATGGCAGCATCTCTATAATGAATCTTACTTAAAAACTGTTAATGGAAACACTTTAGTGTGCTTTTCGTCATTTCTTTTTTTTTAACATACAATAACACAGTAATGATTTGAACACATTAAGGTTTCTTTTCAATGATATGTCAATAAAAAAAAGTTTAGTTTTTTCGTAATACTTCTATCGTTGAGAGGTTAAGGTTAAAGACAGACGTCAGCTTATTTTCGCGACGGTAAAAAAGTAAACTATGCATGTGTTGCTTGTTTGTTAATATTGATAGTTTTTTTATATAAAATTAATAATAAAAGATCATCATCGTTAAACTTTTGTTGTTGTTTTTTGTTGTTAATTTTATTTTTATTTCTTGATAAGTGTTTATATTTTAAAGCAAAATAAATAATAAAAAAATGAGGCCGGGTTGACCAGAAATAACATTGGTTTGGGGCCGGGTTGACCAATTTGAGGCCGGGCTGACTTGGGGCCGGGTTGACTTGTACCGATCTGACCCTGATTCCAATTTACAGTGTTGACTGTTGTGTAGGATTTGCTTTTTCATTTCTATTGTATATAGACTATCTATTAACATAGAAAATAAGTTTATAATACATTATATTTAACTGTTGTGTGCAATTGATATTCGATAACTGTATCAAAATTTATCATGGCCCTCTTTGATTTTTATTTGGCGAGGTCCGAGGACAGGCAGCCTTTCGCACAGACTGCAATTTGCAGTTGGTATAGTAATTTTTAGTGTTTGATGATCAGAAGATTTTTTCCTTCTGAAAATCATGGACTTGAATAATTCAAATCTGTGTGAAAGCGCAAAGAGAAAGAGACTGAAAATTAATTTATTATTTCTATGGACAATATTGATGCAATAAATTTGTAATAAAACATGTGGGCCA